>NC_090736.1:32474508-32492008 GCF_036898095.1 Palaemon carinicauda
GCAATGAAGGACGTATGAGTTTGTCAACTTATTTGCACATGAAACATTCAGTTAATCCATGTGATATGCTGCAGATTATGACCATAACGAAAAATCACAGACTACTTTTCATGTTTTATCATTTTCAGTCAATGCTATTATTGAACTATTTTTTTTTCTTTTTGTCATGTTTAGAAATGTAGAACTTTATCTTTCATGAAAATTAATGTGAAGTAGTCTTTAGAATGGCTATATGGGGTTAACTCTTTGTATTTGTTTCTTTGTTTCGTTTTTTTATTATTATTTTGTTCTGGAAATTCATAGGGAAGCATTTAAACCCTAACAATTTTTATTCTTCACTAGTTCCATCGAAAATATTTTCTCTAGAAAAGGAATAAATTACCTGTATCCCTTATGTGCACGTTAAATATATTATCAATCATGCATTCATATTCAGAGAATTCTAAGAATATAAAATCTGTATTTAACTCTACGGATCCGAGGGGATAAAGAATACATGGATGGGAATACATATAAGTTAGGTTTTCCAAGATTGAAGAAATTGCTATTAATCTCTGCCATCTGAATAATTGTTTTATATAAAACTAGAATGAGTAAAAGTATGAAAACCTTTCATAATGTAAAGTTAGTTATAAAAGAGTCAATAAATAACAGTATCTGTCTACCATTTCATTAATGTTATCTAGAGTCATCCACCTTTAAGAGAAAAAAATTAAATACCTATAACTGCAGATTGAAAAAAGAGTAATTAAAAGTTGTCTTGAAAAAAATAATTACGATTGTGTTATAACTGCAGATTAAAAAGTATATCTCGGGTAAAGCCGTGTAATAAAGCTAGTAAAAAAAGATATATATATATATATATATATATATATATATATATATATATATATATATATATATATATATATATATATATATATATATATATATATATATATTTTCATATATATACTCATATATATATATATGTATATATATATATATATATATATATATATATATATATGTGTGTGTGTGTGTGTGTGTGTGTGCGTGCGCGAGTGAGAGTTTGAATATGTGTGTATGTGTACGTGTTTCTACTTTTTTCCCTTTAACAAAAAGTCGTGTATTCCTTTATTCAATTTTGTTCTCTCAGAAGCCATAGAAAAACAAAATACTAAATGAAGAGAAAATACTTAGAGATTTGTAGGTAACCAAGGTTATTGTTTACTAACCTTAGTCATCTAGAAATCCCTTGTCAATGCAATTATTTTTTATGTCTTTACTTCATTGTCTCCTCTTGGATGATAAATGGTGAGAGATATTATTTTTTATTTTAGACACAAACTCAAACATCATAAACCTCTTTTAGAACATTCTGTATGGATGAACTTCAAAGCTGAGAAAACTATCTGCCTATCTATGTAAATTATCCTTTTTAGAAAACCAGATTTCTGTAGTGCCATAGCCTCTGTACCATGGACTTCCACTGTCTTTGGTTGGAGTTTTCTTGCGCACTATTCTATCTTATTTCTCTTCCTCTTGTTTTGTTTACGTGTTTATAGTTTATATAGGAAATATTTATTTTAAAGTAGTTACTGTTCTTAAAAGAATTAAAGTTTTCCTTTTTTCCTTTCCTCACTGGGCTATTTACCCTGTTGGAGCCCCTGGGCTTATAGCATCCTGCTTATCCAACTAGGGTTGCAGCTTAGCAAGAAATAATAATAATAATAATAATAATAATAATAATAATAATGAAGCTGAAGTACATTATTTAATTTTTTTTTCTTCTTCTTCTTCTTCTTCTTCTTCTTCTTCTTAAGTCTATCATGTAATGAAGATTCACAGTAAAGGGAATCTACTCTGTAGTACCCAGGAACTCTAATGGATGAAACGTAAAGAGGTCATTAGATGAAGTCAGACGTGTTGCTCACTTGAGTAAGAGACAAGAGATTTTACGTGAAGAAGTGGGACACATGAATATTAAGTTAACGCTGAGAAAAATGGACTTAATATTCGGGATTGAGGTTGAAGATATCTCATATGTTGTACACAAGGAATAACACTGAATGTATACTAGGTTAGGTTTTGTTGTTTTACAAGTTCAGTAAATCAATCAGGAGTTCTTAAGAGTTCTTTAAGGTCTATTACTTAAATAATATTAAGAGTAATAAAGACCAGACTCGAGTTGTTAACAATTAAAAAAATATAGAATAATAAAATAATATGGATGAACTACAAAATTAAAATTTTATCTAAAATTTAAATAGAATATACATTTCCTACAAATTTATCACTTAGTACATATAAAGAGATAATCACATAATTTATATCTCAATTCACACTCGCCTTGGTTAAATTGTGAGAGATCATATAAATATCATATTCTACAAAATAAATACGAAAGACGTATACAGTACGACGTACTGCTACAGGCAGAAGACAGGTCCAAATTATACAGTTGGTTTCGATCGAACACAACTTAATTTCACTAACAGTAAGTTACGGAAAGGTTATGCCTAATAGTTAGACTGAGTGGCAAAACAGTGATTATACAGAGTTTTTAATACACACTTCGTTCCTTTAAAGCAATTGAAACACAAAATGGCTCTAGGCGTCGCAGTAGATTCATAAGAAATCACAATTAATTTGTGTAATATATATATATATATATATATATATATATATATATATATATATATATATATATATATATATATATATATATATATATATATATATATACACAGTATATAACTGAGTAATTGCATGACAATAAGTAGATGATAATAATAAATATAAACAATACTGTTGCTACTCATATCACCGTAATTGTTTTAAGCTCTTAAGACATATTTAATAATCATCATATCGAGAGATTATTCCTAACAGATGGGTATTATTTTGTTTTTTATTCGTTACTTGCCATTTATGGTTTATTTCCTTATTTTCTTTCCTCACTGGGATATATTCCCTATTTGAGCTCTAGGGCTTGTAACATCCAGCTTTTTCAACTAGGGTTGTACTTCAGCTAATAATAATAACTAGAAAAGCACTCATGCAGGCCTCCGCAACAGCACCATAATCCTCGAAACCAGCGTGCTTTTCCCTGGATCAATTAATCATTTCGAGCTCTTAACATAACAGTTTAAAATCCCTGCAAGTTTCATTACTTTACGATTAAAATTGTGGCCGTATGGTTGGTGACCGGAGTTTGACCTTTTGCTTGATCTTAACCTTGGACTCAACTTTGACCTTTAACCTTAACATGTAATAATTGCTGTGAATTTTCTGACACTCAAATATGAACAAAGTTTGAAGTCTCTGCGGCAACTATGACCAAACTTATGGCTGCTTACAAGAATTTGACATTTTGCTTGACTGTGACCTTGACCTTTGACCTTGGCCTTCCAAAGTTTGGTTATTTCCAGCTTTTTACAGAGCAGTTAATCCTTATAAGTTTCATTACTCTACTATAAAATTGTGGCCAGGAAGCTGTTCACAAACACATACACACAAACAGAAAACACAAACAGGGGGTAAAACATAACCTCCTTCCAACTTTGTTGGCGGAGGTAATAATAATAATAATAATAATAAAACAAAACTTTCTTGTTTTGTTAGTTTTCTTATGTCAGTCATTGTAAACGCAGTTGTTACTATGCTTTTTTACCATATTTTGACTATACCATTTGAAACAGCAGTACCATCCTTCAGTTTGAAACATATCAAGATAAAACCAGAACGTAATTTTACATAGAAATAGATATGTCTGATATTCAGACCTTATATAGAAACATTTAAGGATATTTCTTGGCATATTATTATTGTTTTTGAGTTCTTGTTTAAGGGTATGTTAAGATTTAGAATTAGATTGCAGTCATGAAAATTATGACTTCATGAATTCTTTGGTATCAGGAATATTATATTGGATGTTATTAACCTGATGTGACAAGGAAGTGAATTTCCATCGAGTACCAGCAAATATATATATATATATATATATATATATATATATATATATATATATATATATATATATATATATATATATATATACATTTGTGTATCTATCTATCTATCTATCTATCTATCTATATTTCTATATATATATATATATATATATATATATATATATATATATGTATATATATATATATATATATATATATATATATATATATATATATATATGTGTGTGTGTGTGTGTGTGTGTGTATACACGATAATTGTATCACCAACATTCGGTATTTTCATTTATTAAAATGAACAACAAATACCTTTCGATATTAAATTCGGTCTGCCTCGGAATCGTATACATAAGGTTAAGTTAGTGATTTGTTAAGAATTTCTGGTTAGACGAGGATTAAAACCGTAGCCCAATCGAAACTGAGGTGACAGTCGAATGGTAAACCGTCATTCCATAAAGAGAGATAAGAAGGGATTTCGACTCATCCACACATAACCCTGTCGAATTAAGGTTTTGCATCTAGAATCTCCACCATTATGGTCTATTACGAAGCTGTAACACTTAGCTTTTTATGATAATTTTATCACTAACACTTGTGATTTTATTTTATTGAAATGAACCACAAATATTTTGGATAATTTACATTCCAGTTCGGGTGTGTTTCCTATTATTTTTTTTTTTTACTGTTTAAACAGAATCACAGCCATGAGCAAAGGGAGTTGTATATTCAGTCGAATGAAAAATACCTGGAATTCTGTAATAGGATCGAGCTGATTCTAAACAGCATTTGTTTAATCCGATTGACTCAGTAGTGTATTGAGGCCTCTATTGCTGAAAGATTTTTATTTTGTTTTATTTTTTGAGCGAAAAGCCCTAACGGTAAATTTTCCCTTTTTTCCTGAGAAATGTTGCATAAAGAATACAAAATATCTTAAGATCAGCAACAACGTTAGAATAGATCTGACATATATAAACTACGAAGAGAGACTTATCTCAGCCCGTTAAACACAAAAATATTCGCTGCAAGTTTGAAGTTTTGAAGTTCCACAAATTCAACTATTTGATTAGGAAAATTAGTCCACAATATTGTTCCAACTGGAATGAAACTTCCAGAATACTGTCTAATAGTGAGCCTTATGATGGGGAAACCATGACTGTTAAAATTAACTGCTGTTTGAGAAGATCGAATACAATGAAGGATCAGAATCATGAAAAATCTTTTGCAACATGCATAAAGAACTAATTGAACGATGGTGCGAGCGATTGATGGGAATTTAGTAGACCTCATATTTGTGTCCAACAAATTTAAATGAGTCAGCAGTTGTAGACCAGACAGGAGAAAAATACTGTAACCAGGGTACAGGGTAGAATATTATTTTAAGAATTAAAACATTTTTTTCTTTAAGCATAAATCTAACTCCGAAAATCTTAAAAGGCTTTGTCAATATAACCATTTTTTTTTTTTTTTTACATTTGAAGAAAATGCCGACCGAATGTGATTCTCAAAAGTAAATTTGGAATTACAAATATCATCTAAAATTTTAATGGAGTTGTATATAATTAAGAAAGTTATATAAATTTAGAGATCTGGATGTAAGAAGCCACTGTTCTCGACTTACTCTCAGTCATGCTCTAAGTTATTTTAGGGTTTAACTTCTTGCCTCATAATTTGCACCATATATTAATTATAGTTAGATCTCTATTAAGGGGTTCAGCATCCCCAGATTTACATTGGAGAGATGAAAGAGAGAGAGAGAGAGAGAGAGAGAGAGAGAGAGAGAGAGAGAGAGAGAGAGAGAGAGAGAGAGAGAGAGAGAGAGAGAGAGAGAGAGTAGCACTGTCTGCATATGCAATGGGCTTGTATGAAAAGTAAAGAGCCAATAACACTACCCTAAAGAACACCAGATGTTATATAATACACTTGCTATAATGCCCATCTAGAATTTTTTGAACTTGAGGTGTAGGGTATAGTAAATATTATTATTATTATTATTGGTATTTTTGGCGATGGAGTAAATTGTTCCTAGAATAATTCACATATCCAATAGCTACGGAGAAATGGGAGTGCCTGCTCCAGACATCGATATTAATGGCACTATTATTCTGAGCAAGGTTCGATGCAAGTCGGAGCATGCATAACTTTGAAGCTGATTAATTGTCATAAATCCGAATAGCATTTCTGTGCATTTCCAGCATGGAATGACATCCATTGCTTCCCCAAAAGCAGATTTTGGATTTGTAATTTGTTAAAGAGAAATATGTTTTTCTAATAAGACTATATGTCTTTTGAAAACAGGCGAGAAAACTTGAACAAAATGTCCTGTTCAGGTCTGTCAGTTTAATTGAATTTCTTTTTCTAACTGTAACTTTAATTCTCGAAGTTTGAGTTTTTCTTTTTTTTCCTTTAAACTGAAGTTTTGTCTCTAAAAGCACGACAGTTAGCATTTTTAGAAACAAACAGCTTCAATGTACATACACCTTGATGGCGAAGCTCGAAGCTCTGCAAGGTTACATAGCTTCCATATGAATGTTTCGGTTTTTCTTACACAGAACGAGAATGAAGCTCGAACATACAATATAGATATAATACTATTTACTGCATTGGAAAACTTTCCCTTTAATACAGTGGAAGGCAAATGTTAATGTTTGAACAGAACAAACAACCAGGAAAATATCATTCTCTACAACGTGGTCTCAAGTTAAAAAGTTATGCAAAAATATATTTTAGTTTTTATTCCTTTAACAACAACAATAGTTATCATTGTTGTTGTTTTGATATTGATATTATTATTGATATTATTATTTTAATTGTTTTATCATTATTACTATTATTATTATTATTATTATTATTATTATTATTATTATTATTATTATTATTATTATTATTATTATTATTATTATTGTTGTTATTTTAATTGTCTTATTATTATTATTACTATTATTATTATTTTTATCATTAATATTATTATTATTATTATTATCATTATTATTAATATTATTATTATTATTATTATTATTATTATTGTTGTTATTATTATGAGTAGTAGTAGTAGTAGTAGTAGTAGTAGTACCTTTTATGCAAAACTGAACCAAATAATAATCCAGGAAAATATTATGACGTATGAAAATACATCCAGTCAATATTTGCACATTTAAATATTTTGATATTTTTTAGTGTTAACATTTTTAAAAGGCATTTTATTCTCAAAATATTAAATGAGATCTTCTATTTCTTTATCGGGAAAACTGAAGTTTATCGTTAGGGTGATCAACAGTAAATACCTGTTATTTGTTTTATCCAAAAACGGAGGTCTTAAATATTTTAAAAGAAGCAAACGCAGATACTTCAATAAACGAAATTGGTTACCTGTTTTAGTTGGAGTCCGGTTTATAAAGGTCTTAGAGAGAGAGAGAGAGAGAGAGAGAGAGAGAGAGAGAGAGAGAGAGAGAGAGAGAGAGAGAGAGAGAGAGAGAGAGAGAGAGATATTACCCAGCCCTGTCCTCTAATGATTTTCATTCCATATTTTTTAATGCTTGATTCGATAGTACCTAGATAAAAAAAAAAATTGGATATGGATCATTATCAATTACACTGATTAAGATATAATCAATTAAGATCTTGGGCAATAGGAATCAGAATACATTTTCTTGTGCCATATGTGACCAAGATGAGAACCAGCCAAGGTATCAGGCAGGCTTTAGAAGCAGCTACTCCACAATTGACCACCTGCTGATAGTAAATGAAATCGGTGAGGAGAAAAATTAGTACAACATTCCATTAGCAGTAGCACTTGAAGATTATACCAAAGTATTTGAATCTGTTGACCAAGTTTACAACATGTATTTTGCTATATAAGTGACCCTGTAGCATCATTTATTTACCTCCATAAGAAATCAGAACCATTCCAACTCAAGAGGGTTGTGGTGGCCGAATATATAACGTCTCTGACTTACTGAACGGCAGACTGGAGTTTCGAGTCCCACTCAAACTCGTTAGTTTCTTTAGTCGCTGCAACCTCAACATCCTTGTGAGCAAAGGATGGGGGTTGAGGTTGTTGTTGGGGGAGCCTATAGGTCTATCTGTTGAATCAGCAGCCATTGTCGGGCCCTCCTTGGTCCTACCTTGGATGGAGAGGGGGATTTGGCGATGGTCATATGTATATATAGTCAGTTTCTTGGACATTTTCCTGCTCAATAGGGCAATGTCACTGTCCCTTGTCCCTGCCATTCATGAATGTCCTTTAAACCTTCAAGAGCGGAGTCAGAAAAGGCTACTGAAGCTTTACAAGTTGAATGGTCAAAAAATGCGAATAAAAGTAGATGGGGTTTACCCCAGTCACCTCAGATTTTCTGATAACATCATAGTTTTTCCTCCACCAAAGAAGAGCTTCAGCAAATGTTCCCTGAACCCAGTGGCCTTCACGTGAACTTTCAAAAGAAAAAGGTCATGCAAAATAAATAGATGAAACAGAAAGATGGGACCATCAAAATTGAGGATCAACTTAATATAACTTCATTATTATTATTACTTGCTAAGTTACAACCCTAGTTGGAAAAGCAGGATGCTATGAGCCCAGGGGCTCCAACAGGGAAAATAGCCCATTGAGGAAAGAAAAAATAAAATATTCTAAGAAGAGTAACAACGTTAAAATAAATATCTCCTATATAAACTATACAAACTTTAACAAAACCAGAGGAAGAGAAATTAGATAGAATAGTGTGTCCGAGTGTACTCTCAAGCAAGAGAACTCTAACTCAAGACAGTGGAAGGCCATGGTAGAGAGGCTATGGCACTAGCCAAGACTAGAGAACAATGGTTTGATTTTAGATTGTCCTTCTTCTAGAAGAACTGCTTACCATAGCCAAAGAGTCTCTTCTACCGTTAGGAAGAGGAAAGTGGCTACTGAGCAATTACAGCGCAGTAACCCCCTGGATAAAGAAGAATTGTTTGGTAATATCAGGTGTATGAGGCCAGAGGAGAATATGTAAAGAATAGGCCAGACTATTTTGTTTATGTGTAGGCAAAGATAAAAGGAATCGTAACCAGAGAGAAGGGTCCAATGTAGTAGTGTCTGGCCAATCAAAAGATGCCGTAACTCTAGTGAAATAAAAAAGGGTTATCCTGGGTTGGCAGGCATTTTGAAGAGCAAATTCTTTCTTTAAAACGAAGAAGATCTCGATTGTAATGAAGAGGAAACTTTACGACCAGTGTATCCTCCGAAATGTCACCTATAGAGCCAAGGTCTGGAATTTAGCAAAAGCACTTTCCCTTAAACTAAGAACAATGTAGAGAGAACAGGAAATAATTATGTTACATCTAACATCGAGTGATAGAAAAACAACACAATGGCTCCACCAAAAGACAAAAGTAAGTATTATCCTCAAAACCATCAGCAATCTTTAGTGGAAAGAGGCTAGATACATTGCTATGATGACCGACAACCGATGGACTTCTCCAACAACAACAACAAAGACAACAAAAACAACAGGAAACCGAGGGAGACAGAAGACCCGTTGGCGAGATGACTTAGATCAACATCTGCAATGTTGGACTTTAGTGGCTGGAGAGAGACATCTGTGAGAAGACCTGGGAAAGGCCTATGTTCAACGAAGGGCGTTTAAAGGGTGAAATGATGAATACTGATATTTATAGAACATAAGAAAGAATTGAATAGCTACTACTGAAAACATATTAGACTAGTAGGGCAATAATGCGAGCAGGATATCGGTGAATGGTGTAGTGTATTAAGGGATGTCCTGATGTGCTGCTGATGACCAATCTGTGTAGATTATGAAGCTGCTGATGCTGTGGAAGCTTTATGGCACAGTGAGTACATCCATAATTGAAATGATATAGGATGACTGCAACAGCAATTATAGTGTTGGTTTTCATTGAAATTTTCTGCAAAAGTTAGGTGCTGGGATTTAATAACGTATATATATACACTAGATAAGTTAGTTACAACTCTAATAGTTATGGAAAGAATAATGATGAAAATAACAATAAGAGTGAGAAAAAGAACAACATGGATACGAGAGCAAACTAATGTCCAGGATATTCTAACATTTGAGAAAAAGACATGAACACGGGTGGGATATATAATGAGAATGAGAGACAATAGGTGGACATTAGGAATGACAGAATGGGTCCCTGGAGATTACAAAAGAAGCGCGGGAAGGAAGAAAAGACGGTGGATTGACGAAATAAGAAATTTTGTGAGTGTGGACTGGCACAGAACGGCCACAAACAGACGAAAATGGACGGTCATGTATGAGGCTGCTCTTGTTCTGAAGTGAACCAGTAACAGCTGCTGCTGATGATGGTGCATATATATATATATATATATATATATATATATATATATATATATATATATATATATATATATATATATATATATATATATTGTAACATTATTGCTTTAATTTTTCTAAATTATTTAAGTTTTTATAGATGTATAAGGTTTATTATACTGTAGACTTATTGTTTACTTTTTTTTTTTTTGATAGTTTGTCTTTTCACTGGTGGTTATGTTAGTGTTTATAATGGACTAACGGCTGTTTTATATTTTCAAGTGGTGTGGATTACGTGGCTGCGCTCCTGCGTGAACGGAGTTTTGGAGGGGCTTTTTTTTGAGGATGGTTCCTGAGTGTGTTTCTGAGCCTCCAACATTGAAGGGCACGACATTTGCTACTGGATTATATTTACTCCTCGCCAGTGCAGAGCTACAGTGTGAAGCTATTTAGCTTTTTGGATATCCTTTCTCTGCAGCAAGGACCCAGATCATCTTAACATTTTGTGCACTGCCCTTGGTTCAGTAAAAGCCAAGGGGACCTCTCTGTCCCAAGGTAATAATATTTATGCCTATTTAAGTATCGCAATCACGACCTGTCAGCTGACGTCATTACTGGAGCTTGTGAAAGCCTTTCAATCAAACCAGCCATCGTCCACTAGATAGGGATATTTAGTTTGTATTTGTTAGGTTGTTCTCACTTTTCGTTGGCCTTCTCCTTTCTGGACCCTCTCTCCATTTAGTATGCATGTGTTGATGACCTTTCCGTAATTGTATAATTGTTTTCTTTTACAGGGAGTTAAGATTGAGTGTGTATCATTTATTAATGTATTATTGTGGTTCAGGTGTTATTTCTGTCTAGTTATTATGTATTAAAATTAAGGAAATTTTGGTGGTATTTTCTTTGTCCCCTTGAGTTGACTTTGCACTCGTATTGATGTTTTGGTTACTATTCAACCTTCAGTGGATTTAGTACTGTATGATGGTGAATACTATTTGAAAAGTGTAGTGTTTTGTGTGGTGGTCAAAGCCAGCCATCACAAGTGGCGACCGTGACAGGATATTTCGTTCCTGAGTATTCACCAGTGTTTGTGCAAAGTTAATTCTTGGGGAAATTTTTCAGGCAGTGTATTTTCACCTCCTCGGTGTTGTTTTGTGCAAATTTAGTATTTTATTTGAATAAGTAATCATGGTTGTTAACGTACTAGAACTCCTTGGAGGAGAGGGATGGCAAGAGAGGTTGGCAGAGTTAAATAGGGAAGACTTGGAAATTGTAGCAGAACATTTTGAATTGGAATATGATGTGTCCATAAGAAAGGGTGTATTGCTATTGCTCATTTATGATTATGTTAAAACTGTAAAGACAGGTGGGGAACAAGAGGTGAAACCGGATGAAGTAGTGTCTATAGAAATTTTGGATAAGCAGATTGTCCTGAGACAAATGGAATTTGAAATGGAAAAGTTTAATGCAGGGGAAAGAGAAAAAGAGAGGCAGCATGAGATTGCCATGAGAAACCCAGGTTCTTTTTCCCCCGCCCATTCCCCAAATAGGTTAGTAACTCCTGCTATCAATTTATCGCAGGCTCTCAAATTTGTACCTAAATTTGAAGAAAATAATGTAGCAGAATTTTTTGTATCGTTTGAGAGGATTGCTGCAAGGTTGGAGTGGCCCCAAGAGTATTGGACCACTCTTATACAAAGTAAATTGGTTGGAAGAGCTCAGAGGGTATATGTAACGCTGGAGGAGGATCTATCAGCAGATTATGAGAGTGTGAAGGCTATTGTCTTGAAGGCCTATGAGTTAGTCCCTGAAGCTTATAGGCAACGCTTCCGAGACTTAGAAAAATGTAGGGAACAAACTTTTGTTGAATTTGCCAGGGCGAAGGAACAGTATGCTAGCGATTGGTTTAAGTCCAAGGAGGTGGGAGATTTTGAGAAATTGAAGGAGTTAATGTTGGTGGAGGAGTTTAAGAGGTGTGTCCCGGATAAGCTGAAGGTCCACCTCGAAGAGTTAAAACTCGAGACTGTTCAGGAGGTAGCCATCGCTAGTGACGAATATTGCTTGTCTCATAAGAGTGAGTTAGGGGGAGTAACGACAAAGGTGAATTCTGGTTGGGTTAAGATGGGTAGGAATAATAATGCTAATCCTAATAATAATGCTAAGGTATTTAGTAGAAATAATCAGGGAAGTAATAATAATCAGGGTAATGCTAATAATAATGTTTCTCCTAACAGAGGCAATAGGCCAAATATATACAATCCAGAGAAATTGAAAACATTGACTTGCTTCTTTTGCAATAAGAAGGGGCACGTAAAGAGTATGTGTTATGCGTTTAGAAAATCTCAAAATGCTAATGTTAGGCCAGTGATGGGCGTGGAAGAGAGAGAGAGAGAACCTACCCCAACAACATCCGCTGATCAATGACTACCTGGTTGTTTTGACAGATATTTGTCCTTCGGTAGTGTCTCCTTCGCCAATTCGTCCGAGAAAAGACGAGTGCGTATTTTGCGTGATACCGGTGCAGCTCAGTCTTTGATACTAAGGGAGGCATTACCTTGTAATTTTGTACCCAAAAGTGGGGAATTTGTGTTATTGGCTGGTTTTCCTGATTCCGGAAAGTCATATGCTATTGAAAATTTTAATTTAATCTGCCCTTCCTTTGCAGGAGATTTGAAATTGGCCATAGTTGATAAATTCCCGGTTAAGGAGGTTGATGTTGTGTTAGGGAATGATGTGGCTATGAAGAATAATAATTGTCCGATATTGATAAACCCTGATAGTGAAGTAGCAGCAGTTACTCGTTCTAGTGCTAGAATTGTTGACGCTGCAGAGTCAACAATTGATGTAGATTTAAGTAGTTTAGATCGTAGTGATAGCCTAGCTGTAGATCTTGGAATGTTAACGGACAAGGTAAATTGGACCACTGAAGAGCTAATCAAAGCCCAGAAAAAGGAGTTTCGGGAACTCCCTATCGAGTCAGGGGAGGTGTCTGATATGACTGGTCCCAAATTTAAGATATTTAATAATATTTTATATAGGTTGAGTAGGCCTATTGGGGTGGATAATGTTGATTATGAAATTGTGAAACAGATAATGGTTCCTTTTGGTTACAGGAAGGAGTTAATGTCATTGGCGCACGAAAGTGGTCTGGCCGGCCATTTTGGAATTCATAAAACTTCTTGCAAATTGTTAGGGAATTATTATTGGCCGAAGTTGAAGGCAGATGTAAAGAAGTTTGTCAATAGTTGTGATGTGTGCCAGAGGGTCGGTAAACCCAATCAGCGGATTCCAAAATCGCCTCTATGTCCTATTCCTGTAGTTTCCGAACCTTTTAAGGAAGTCATTATTGATGTGGTTGGACCATTACCGAAGACGCGTAGTGGTAATGAGTATATTTTGACAATCATGGATAGGATGTCTCGATATCCCGAGGCAATACCACTACGTACAATAAAAAGTGTTAAAATTGTAGATGTACTAATTGACTTTTTTTACCAGGTTTGGGATGCCTAAGATTATTCAATCGGATTGTGGTTCTAATTTTGTTAGCAGATATTTCAGAGATAAAATGGCAGAGTTAAATATAAAACATGTGACCTCTTCTCCATATCATCCGGAAAGCCAGGGAGCTCTGGAGAGATTTCATCAGACCCTGAAATCCATGGTAAAGAAATATTGTTTGATTAATGGTTCTGAATGGGATAAGGAATTACCTTATTTGTTGTTCGCTTTTCGTTCTGTCCCAAGTCAGTCTTTAGGTTTTTCGCCTTTCAGCCTTGTGTTTGGCCATTGTGTTCGAGGTCCTCTTGATGTGGTTCGTGAGTCTTGGGAGGGAGACGTCCCTGAGGTTAATTTATTGGATTATGTGTCTAATCTAGGCGATAAATTAACCAAGGCTTGGAAATTTGCGGGTGAAAACTTATTATGTAGCCAAAAAAGAATGAAGTTTTTCTTTGATAGGAGGTCCAAGGCACGCGACTTTGCGGTAGGCGATAAAGTATTGGTTTTGTTACCCTTCCCAGGGAATCCATTGAAAGCTTCTTTTTCAGGTCCTTGGAAAATTTTGAAAAAAATAAGTGAAGTTAACTATTTAGTGGAGACACCTCAAAGAAGGAAACCTTTTCAACTGTGTCATGTAAATATGTTGAAAGCTTATATGGAACGGGAAAAAGTCATTCCTGTGGCAACTATTGGGAACACGGTAGATTCTGAGAACAATAACCATTTTTCTTTTTCAGAGGGGGAGGGTATTGATGATAATTGTTTTAATGGATGTGAATGGCGGTCGGATAATAGAAAGTCTTTGGAAAAATTTTAGGGAGTAATTTCACATTTAGGTAAGGAAGAACAAAGGTCTTTGAAAAATTTAGTATCTAATTACAAAGAATTATTTTCGGATGTACCGGGTAGGACTTCGGTTCTTGAACATGATGTAGAGGTAGGTAGCGCCACTCCTGTGAAACAATCTCCTTACAGGTTGAATCCCTTCAAAAATGAGGTTGTAGCAAAGGAAGTGGATTATATGCTAAAACATGACCTAATTGAACCTAGTCAAAGTCCTTGGTCATCACCTGTTGTATTGGTCAAGAAATCCGACGGTGATTTCAGGTTATGTTTTGATTACCGTAAGTTGAATGAGTTATCTAAATCTGATTGTTATCCATTACCTCGAATTGAGGATTGTATTGATCGAATGGGGAAGGCCAAATACATTAGCAAATTCGATTTGTTGAAAGGTTATTGGCAAGTTCCTCTTTCAAAGCGGGCAAGGGCCCTGTCTGCTTTTGTAACACCACAGGGATTGTTTCAATGTAAAGTTATGCCGTTTGGTATGAAGAACGCGGCTGCTACCTTTCAGAGGTTAATGAATACTTTAGTCCAGGGTTTAGAAGGATGTGTTGTGTATATTGATGATATTGTTATTTATAGCGATGATTGGGAAACCCATTTAAAACGTATTAGGGCACTATTTGAGGTGTTGAAAAAGGCAAATTTGGTAATTAATTTAAAGAAAAGCGATTTCGCAAAGGCGAAGGTGGTATATTTGGGTCATGAGGTTGGTAATGGTAAAGTTGCTCCTAAGCAGGCCAATATCGAAAGTATTGAAAATATGGTAGTCCCTAAATGTAGGAGGGATGTCCGAAGATTCCTTGGTTTGAGTGGGTACTACCGAAGGTTTGTTAGGAATTTTTCGGATATAGCCGATCCGTTAACAAATCTCTTGAGAAAGAATGTAGCATTTGTCTGGACGAATGAAACGCAAAGGGCTTTTGATAATTTAAAAAGAGTTTTAATTAATTTCCCTGTCTTGAGAGCTCCTGATTTTGACCTTCCTTTTTCTCTTGCCACGGATGCAAGTGACGTTGGTGTAGGAGCGGTGTTGTTGCAGAATGACGAGCAGGGAGTTTCTCATCCTGTCGCATTCTTTTCAAAAAAATTGTCCTCCGCCCAACGTAGGTATTCAACTGTGGAGAAAGAGACACTTGCGTTAATATTCGCTATTAATCATTTTCAGGTTTATCTCTCCTCCTCAGATACACCTATTAAGGTCTTGACAGACCATAATCCCCTGACCTTCATCAGCAGATACAAAAATAAAAATCAACGATTGATGAGGTGGAGTCTCATGCTGCAAGAGTGGAATTTAGAATTTTCCCACATCCCAGGAAAAGATAATATTGTTGCCGATTTTCTCTCTCGCAGCGTTGAATATTAGTTGATTGACAGAGGGCTATGCAGTTATTAAAGGTAGTATCTGTATCGCTCTAATTATGGTGTGTGTGCGGTTGAAGGGGGCACGTAGTGAGTAGAAGTAAATGTATATTTAAGATTTATTAATCATGGTTTGTTTACAGAAGACTATAATGTTCTGGGTATATGATATAGGATCTTTAAGGTTAAAAGGTGAGGGTGATCACTGGTACTTTCCAATGATTGATTAATTAGATGGGTCATGGGCTCACGGGTCTGTAGCACAACAGCCGTTTTTTAGGCGCTACAGGCTGGTGTATGAGTGGTACCCTAGACTGAGTTAAGGTTAATCTACTAAGGTTTAGAGGTTTCAGGTACGATAAGGTTTATAATAAGCTAAGAAAAGAGATAGGCACTAATCTGGTATTCTGTATTTTCAGGCTAATAATTACGCTTCATCGATTTTGTTTGTTTGTTTGCGCAGGGGAGTCTTGTGGTGGTCTTCTCTGTGTCGTTCGGTGTGTGTGTATGTATTGGACACTAAGGTGATAAGTGTGATATATAACACTGAAATAGACAGTGGTTTTTGTGATCAACATTTATTGATAGTGAGTGAGGTGTATCCCTGAAAAGGAACAGTGTATTGAGTGTGGAAAAGGTTATAGCTTTTGGACTATAATTACAGTATCCGGTTGTTAGTGCAATGACTCTTAATTAAGTTTATTAACGATATGAGTGATGTGAAATTTTTAGGTTGGGTACCTATTTATCAGATGGTGATGTTTTGGTTTTCTGGTTTTGGAAAGTTTACTTGTGATTAATTTAGGTTTAAGATTTTTTTTTTAGTATTGGTTATATATTGCTATCCTTGTGAGCTGCAAACCTTGGTACTTGCCCCCCTCTTTCCTTTTGTTTGTCATGTTTTTGAAGTTTGTTTAATATTTAATATTTTTGAGTGTTGGTTTAATATTTCATTATGTGATAACCTGTATGTTATAATTCAAATCACTTTGAAAAAAAAAAAAAAAAAAAAAAAAAAATTTGAAATTTTTTTTTTTTGGTTGGGTGAGGAGGTGTAACATTATTGCTTTAATTTTTCTAAATTATTTCAGTTTTTATAGATGTATAAGGTTTATTATACTGTAGACTTATTGTTTACTTTTTTTTTTGATAGTTTGTCTTTTCACTGGTGGTTATGTTAGTGTTTATAATGGACTAACGGCTGTTTTATATTTTCAAGTGGTGTGGATTACGTGGCTGCGCTCCTGCGTGAACGGAGTTTTGGAGGGGCTTTTTTTTGAGGATGGTTCCTGAGTGTGTTTCTGAGCCTCCAACATTGAAGGGCACGACATTTGCTACTGGATTATATTTACTCCTCGCCAGTGCAGAGCTACAGTGTGAAGCTATTTAGCTTTTTGGATATCCTTTCTCTGCAGCAAGGACCCAGATCATCTTAACATTTTGTGCACTGCCCTTGGTTCAGTAAAAGCCAAGGGGACCTCTCTGTCCCAAGGTAATAATATTTATGCCTATTTAAGTATCGCGATCACGACCTGTCAGCTG
>NC_090736.1:32509508-32519508 GCF_036898095.1 Palaemon carinicauda
AACATTATTGGCTTCTTAAAACCACTTATAAGGAGCTCAGAGGAGCGCCTCATATTAGAAACCAAAGTTTCTGAGCACAAAAGAATATCATACTGTCTGGACGACATGGACAAAATCTAGGACGTACTGGTCCCGGATTTCACTCAATGTCTCCAGACAGCATAAGAATTAATAGAAATAAAAAAGAGACACCATACTTAAAACTAGACTAACAAGAATTATAACAAAAATAATATGTACAGATTTATAAATAAAGTGATTGATGAAACCCCTAGACAATAGTAAAAAGTTGGAAAAACTGGTCAACATGGAGGAGCCGATACACCAAGCAAGGCTAAATATCCTCCAGGATAGCCACTTCAACTGAAGGGAAGACAGTAAGGATGGTTTTGAGAAGGAAAAGAATCAGAAAAGGAAAAGACACCCTCTTGACAAACCACCAGGCATCCATGGCCCTTCTATTAAGCCTGCCCAACAATATTTTACCAATATTTTATATGAAAAGAAGCGAAAATGCAATTTTATTATTATTATTATTATTATTATTATTATTATTATTATTATTATTATTATATATATATATATATATATATATATATATATATATATATATATATACAGTATATATATATACAGTATATATATATATATATACAGTATATATATATATATATATATATATATATATATATATATATATATATATATATATATATATATATATATATATATATATATATATATATATATCGATTTATGTTGGTTATGTCCTCCCACAGAAGGAGATCTCGAGAAAAAGTAACCTGTCACTATCACATTTACCCTTTCACAAGTGAATTGTGGATGAAGCTCCTATAGATATTTTTTCTTTGCTGCCTGTTACATTACCTACCTACAATATATTTCTTCAAGATACAAACATCATTATACTTTAATTAATTTTAATTGACTTTCCCCGCATTTACTCCTCATAACTATCAAGACAATTTATGTTATCTATATTATAATTTGCTTTTCAATATGATTTTTAAAAGTTTCATATTAATTGGACGTAGTTATTGACACCTCCGTAAGTCATTATTAATACTAAATTACTACTTCGTTAATACCGGAACTGTATCGCTTGACCCAAAACATTTAATCGCTTTTAGTATATGAAAATCAAATTTTGGCAATTACGATAAAAATTACATTGAATAACATCAATAATAACATCATTGTTGGCGGAGGTGAAATCTAATCACAAATAGCCATTAGTCTGTGTCACAAGTACTATTCACTAATTAATATATTTAAACACAAGCTATGCAATAGCACTTGAAGGTTCTTTTAGTCTTTTAAATGATGTAGACGAAGTGATAAACAAGTATAAGAGTTTTTTTTTAAAGTTTTAATTATAACATTAGCAAAAAGAATGCATAACATTTAATTGATAATAAAAGTGAATAAAATGGAATAGTCACGTGGTTATAATAAATGACAAACAAACATCAAAGAACGGTGATCATTTCATCAATAATAATGTACGTAACAAATATAAATGATTGCTATCTGATTTTAATTATATATATAAGCAATAGGTATCTTATTTAACAATAACCAAATACAGTGAAAAGATAAGGAGTACACTCGCGACTACTGCCGTGCGGTCGGTCACTTATCCCTTGTGCATAAGGCCACAACCCTCAAACATGCTTTAGTGTCTTCGACAGGCCAATAAACACGCTCTCTCTCTTGATCATTGCGACCAGTGCACATTTTACGATTACCGTAACATTTACCATTAAACACCAAGCACCAATACTTTGGTGACGGTAAACAACCAACACTGACCAAGACCACTTTCAAGTAGGGCTGATATATAAAATCCTAGGTGGCAGGGATCTCGACCTCTTCCGCACAACAGCACCACGAATGCACTCCCGAGTTATTTCTGGTGATCCCCATTTCACCTCTGAAGAGAGAGAAACAGTAACTAAACAACTGTCCAAAACAAAATATCACAACCAATCTTCATGGTAACAAGACTTTGTTGGTAATAACAGTTGGGTCTTTAGCTCGGCTTAACTCTGAAATCCCTATATACATACAAACATTACTTACTATGATTTTAAATATAGTAATAACCTAAATAATAAACAAATATATATAAGTACACGGTGACAATACCTCCCCCCTTAAAAAAAAAAAAATAACAATTTTCTGTACTTGCAACTTAAATATCAGTTTCACATCTGCTCAAATAATCAGCTCCAACATTCTCCGAGCCTTTTATAACTCTTATATGGAAGTGATATGGTTGTAGACTCAATGACCATCGCATTAATCTTGGATTTAATTCTCGAGCAGTTTGAAGATAAGCCAAGGGCTTGTGATCAGTCTCCAGAACGAAGGATCTTCCATACAAATAGACTGCGAACTTCTGTATCCCCCAGACTATGGCTAGGCACTCCTTCTCCACGGCAGCATACTTAGTTTCCCTCGGTAGCAATTTTCTACTTTCATAGGCAATCGGACGCTTCACTCCATCCACTTCTTGCAGAAGTATGGCACCCAGTCCAGCGTTCGAAGCATCTGTACGTAATACGAATTCAGCCTGCAAATCTGGAAGTAAAAGAATAGGCTTGGCAGCAATTTTGTTCTTAAGAGAAACAAACGCCCGGTCATGCATTTCCTTCCACAAAAGGTTATTAGGCTGATTTTTCTTGGTAAGATCTGTAAGACAGGACGCGATGGTAGAGTAATTTGGAATGAATTTCCGATAATAACCGCATAATCCCAAAAATGAACGCAATTCCTTCTTGGTCCTCGGATGTTTTGCACCAACAATTTTCTCCACTTTGTCTTTAATAGGCCACATTTTATTACCGCCTACAAAGTGTCCCAAATATTCAATTGAATACATGCCAAAGAAACATTTAGTAGGTTTAGCAGTTAGTCCAGATTTTTTTAGTCTACTCAAAACTTCTTCCAAAAGATACAAATGCTCTTCCCAAGTTTTTGAATGAATTATCAAATCATCTAGAAAAAAACTCACACCCTCTAAACCTGCAAATAAACTTCTCATCATCTTATTGAAAGTGGCTGGGGCATTCACAAGCCCAAATGGAAGCACTTTAAACTGGTACAGTCCTAAATCTGTTTGAAATGCAGTATACTGTTTACTATCCTCATCCAAAGGAATTTGCCAATATCTGAGGGATAAATCCATCTTAGAGAAATATATACTTCCAGTTAAGCTAGCAAATATCTGCTCAGGGTCACACATAGGCTCACTATCAAAAATAGTTAAGGCGTTCAATCTTCTAAAATCTAGACAAATTCGCTTTGAGTTATCAGGTTTCGAAACCACTACCATAGGGGCTGAATATGGAGAACTTGAAGGCTCAATAATATTCAAAACTTTCATAGATTCTATTTCTGAATTCACATCTCTGCGTAAAGCATAGGGAATTTTGTAGGGTTTTACTTTAAAAATTTCTTCTCTTACCAACCTGATTTGGTGTTTGATCACGTGAGTGCGCCCGGGAATGTCCGACATTACCTCTCTGTAGCGGCTAAGGAGAGCTTCCAGATTCTGCTTTTGATTTTCCTGCAATTCCTTATTGAGATTGGCTTGTTCCCAAGTAGGTGAAGGTCCAGTATCAGGCACTAGTAGGGGTGAGAAATCCTCCTGTGGATCCTCCTCGACCACTGCAATTGTACCTCCACTTTCTCGAACTTCTACAGAAGTTTTATTCCTAGGAATGTAAGCTTTAAGCAAGTTAGCATGATAAAGTTTCCTTTTCCCATTTATTTGAATTTCATAATCCATCTTCCCCCTCACATCAACA
The DNA here is from genome assembly GCF_036898095.1 of Palaemon carinicauda. Taxonomy (NCBI): domain Eukaryota; kingdom Metazoa; phylum Arthropoda; class Malacostraca; order Decapoda; family Palaemonidae; genus Palaemon; species Palaemon carinicauda. The sequence goes on from NC_090736.1 coordinate 32,513,342, forward strand.
ACAGGAAAAGGACCCTTCCACTGAAGTAACAATTTATTATTAGCCTTGGGTAATAGTAAGAGAACTTCACTGCCAATTTTAAATGTTCTATTTTTAGCCTTTTTATCATAAAAGAATTTATATTTACTTTGCGACTTCCTCAATTCCTCTTGGGCCAACTTACAAGTTTCTTCTAATTTTTCTCGAAAGTTGAATACATAATCGTAAGTAGTTCTTACCTCTTCCTCATTTCTTTCCTTATCCCACAAATCTCTCAGAATAGCTTAAGGGCCCCGCACCGTTCGCCCGTATAATAATTCAAAAGGGGAAAACCCCCATGCTTGCTTGTGGAGATTCTCGGTATGCAAAGAGAACTGCCGGCAGGTATCTATCCCAAGTAGTAGGTTGTTCAGCACACATCTTTTTAATCATAGATTTCAACGTTCCGTTGAACTTTTCAACTAGCCCATTCGCCATCGCATGATAAGGGGTTGTAGGAAGATGCTTGATTGACAAAAGACCTCTAACTTCATCCATTATCTGCGATGTAAATTGACTGCCTCTATCAGTCACCATTTCTTCAGGAATCCCAACTCTGGAAAAGAAACTTAACAAGGCATCAGCTACACGCTCAGTTTCGATAGATGGTAAGGCTAATGCTTCAGGGTATCTGGTTGCATAATCAACCATGTTCAGGATATATTTGTTACCAGAACTACTTCTTGGCAAAATAGGTCTTATCAAGTCAACAGCAACACGTTTAAAAGGAGTGTCAATGAGCGGTACCTCTCCCAAAGGTACCTTTCCAACTTTTCCTTTAGGATAAGTTTTCTGACAAATGTCACACGACTGACAGAATCTCTTTACTGCTGCCCCAATACCTGGCCAGTAAAACTCCTGCCTTATTCTACCTAAGGTCTTCTCAGCACCCAAATGACCTCCAAGTATTCCTTCATGTGCCATGCTCATCACACCCTCTCGAAGCTTAAATGGTAATACTAGTTACTTGTGTTCAATACCTCTGTCTGAATATATTCTGAACAATAATCCTCTCTCCAAAACTGCCTTACCTTTTCCATCTCTAGTAATAGCTTTACCAGTTCTTGCATCATCTCGCAGAGATCTTAAGCTTGGATCCTCTTCTTGCTCTTTCTGAATTTCCTTTGAATCCATGTCCCAAGAAATCTTAGAGTCTGACGTTTTCAGCTTTTGGAATGCAGATTTAGATGTCTTTGCCCCAGCTCTCGTTAATACGGCACCGGAAGTGGGTTCCTCCAACCTTGTTGCTCCAGGGATGTTACCTATAATGAGATCATAAAGAGGGTCCTCCATGCACACAGCAAGGGTAGTACCCGTAAAAAATGGCGATTGAATATATATTTCAGCCAAAGGATAAGTTTCTACAAGATTCTTGTTCATATATCGAATCCTACTGTACTTACCAGTAAAACATTCAACAGGCACCAAGTCTTTTTTAGCTACGACAGTTGTACAACCAGTGTCCCTCAAAACTATCACTGGGTTTCCTTGACAGGCATATCAGAAGCAACACTTGCCCACTCAGTATGATCATTTTTAAACACTTCATTATTTATATCCGCAACAGGATCCTTAAAATTACCTTTACGGCCCTTTTTGGTCCAACAAAGAACTTCTCCTGCTGCAGCATGACCACTTTTCTTGGATCCTTTTGCATGTTCTAGGCAACTAGAAACCTTATGACCTACTTGTCCACATTTAAAACACTTAATAGAGGGTGGACATCTAATGGGTTTAGCCATCTGCTCAGGAAGAGCTTCCCCGGATAAGTCAACTCGGTCACCACGTACTGTAGAAAAATATTTTGAATTATGAAATAAACCTCCATGAGCTTGAACATAACTTTCTGCTAAATCAATCATTTTGTTAAACGATAATGGTAATCGCTCTCTCAGATGTATCTGCAACTGCCTGCCACAACTCTGCAAAAATTGCTCCATAAGAAATAAATCAGTTAAGCCTTCACAAGTCATTTCACACTTCGACCTTTCAATCCACCTCTTCAAGAGATGTCTTAATCTAGACACAAACTGTTGAACTAGCTCATTCTTCTGAGGTTTAACTGACCGAAACTTTACTCTGAAACCTTCCTCAGTACAATCAAATCTTTTCATAAGTGATTCAGAAACCTTATTATAATCCAAAGCATCCTCAGGTGAAAGTCTAACGTGAACTTCCAAAGCTGCACCCTTTAAATGTGAACTTAGAATTATAGCCCAATCCTCTTTAGGCCACTTAGCTGCACTGGCAAGAACTTCAAACCTCCTAAGATATGCATCAATATCATCTTTGTTTTCATCAAAATCAGGAATAGAAGGACCTTTAACTTTTACTCTTACTTGGTTACCTTCAGTGTCGGAGCCTCCGGTATTAACTGGCGAGTCCTTTATTTCTTTTTGCAGTTTCAATTTCTCAATCTCCCGTTTTTGCAAAGATTCTTGCATATTATACAAACTAATCTCATGAGCTCTATCTCTCTCACTTTTTCCACGTTCATATTCACGCTCCTTTTCTTTCTCTATGCGTTCCCTTTCTCTTTCCTCACGAGCAGCTTCTAGTTTTTCACGTTCTAATTCTCGTTCCTTATTTCTAATATCCCTTAAAGCACTTTGTTCATCAATTACAAATCTTCTAAGATCTTCGCCTTCATAACCAAGCTCTTTTCCGAGAGCTGTTAATTCCGCGATAGAACACATACTTACAGACTGATTTTAAGATTACTCAATTTTAACACAATTCATCTTTTAAACCACTGTCTACATCCTGTCACGGTCGCCAGATGTCACAAGTACTATTCACTAATTAATATATTTAAACACAAGCTATGCAATAGCACTTGAAGGTTCGTTTAGTCTTTTAAATGATGTAGACGAAGTGGTGATAAATAAGTATAAGAGTTTTTTTTTTTAAGTTTTAATTATAACATTAGCAAAAAGAATACATAACATTTAATTGATAATAAAAGTGAATAAAATGGAATAGTCACGTGGTTATAATAAATGACAAACAAATATCAAAGAACGGTGATTATTTCATCAATAATAATGTACGTAACAAATATAAATGATTGCTATCTGATTTTAATTATATATATAATCAATAGGTATCTTATTTAACAATAACCAAATACAGTGAAAAGATAAAGAGTACACTCGCGACTACTGCCGTGCGGTCGGTCACTTATCCCTTGTGCATAAGGCCACAACCCTCAAACATGCTTTAGTGTCTTCGACAGGCCAATAAACACGCTCTCTCTCTCGATCATAGCGACCAGTGCACATTTTACGATTACCGTAACATTTACCATTAAACACCAAGCACCAATACTTCGGTGACGGTAAACAACCAACACTGACCAAGACCACTTTCAAGTAGGGCTGATATATAAAATCCTAGGTGGCAGGGATCTCGACCTCTTCCGCACAACAGCACCACGAATGCACTCCCGAGTTATTTCTGGTGATCCCCATTTCACCTCTGAAGAGAGAGAAACAGTAACTAAACAACTGTCCAAAACAAAATATCACAACCAATCTTCATGGTAACAAGACTTCGTTGGTAATAACAGTTGGGTCTTTAACTCGGCTTAACTCTGAAATCCCTATATACATACAAACATTACTTACTATGATTTTAAATATAGTAATAACCTAAATAATAAACAAATATATATATAAGTAGACGGTGACAGTCTGTCATGGTGGGTGGACTCTCATGACGTCAGAGCTGACGTCACGTTTTCGTCGTCTGAACCCATGGGTATTAATGTGCCGGATGTGGACTCGCCTTCTTATTTCACATCTATAATTACCTTATTCATCAAAGGTAAGGGTGTCAAACATACTCTGGCAAAATGCCATCTTCACCCGAAACCTTAGTAAAAAGATATTAACCAAAAACAGAGTATGACAGGCTCCGAATCTCATAGTAGTTTCACATTAAGATTACTGAGGAAAAATGATAGTTCTGATAAACATATGAATTCTCTCTCTCTCTCTCTCTCTCTCTCTCTCTCTCTCTCTCTCTCTCTCTCTCTCTCTCTCTCTCTCTCTCTCTATATATATATATATATATATATATATATATATATACAGTATATATATATATATATATATATATATATATATATATATATATATATATATACAGTATATATATATATATTTATATATATATATATATATATACGTATATATATATATATATATATATATATATATATATATATATATGTATATATATATATATATATATATATATATATATATATATATATATATATATATATATATTCTGTATACACACAAAAGCGTACAAAATATTTATATATGCATATCCTATATATATATATATATATATATATATATATATATATATATATATATATATATATATATATATATATATATATATATATATACACATGTAAACAGCAGATTAAGTAAGAGATGAATCTAATGGCTTGCTGGGAGAGGTAATTTACCATAATAAAAAGAAATTCAATACATGTAGAAAATGTGTACAAGTTTTAAAATCAAATCAAGTATAAAAGTTATGAAGAAAATAAACTACTTGACATACATTTTAAAAGATTGAGTATCAGTGGGTGAATGTCCTTCAAGGGTAGGGCTATTGATACTTTTTGTTATAGGCTACTGAGCTTTGGTAATGGTAAAATTTGAAAATGACTTTATAGTGATCTGCCTCTTTATATTTCATAATTACCTCCACCAACGAAGTCGGTAGGAGGTTAAGTTTTCGCCCTTGTTGGACTTTTGGTCCCTTTGTTTGTTTTTGAACAACTTCGTGGCCACAATTTTACTTACAGAGTAGTGAAAATATCAGGGATTAATTGCTATGTCGAGACGGGGAAGTGATTCAATTTTTAAAAGTCCTATAGGTCAAAGGCCAAGGTCTTTTGCTCGACCGAATTAACTCTAATGTTAACCCCAATTTTGCATATGGTTGCCACACAGACTTCAAATACGCCTACTGTCTGAATTGATTCTTGGAAATGCATGCTGGTTTCGAGAATTACGCTGGCATGGCGGAGGTCTGCACTCTCAGAGTGCTTTTCTAGTTTCAAATTTTTAGGGGAAATTTCTCTCTCTCTCTCTCTCTCTCTCTCTCTCTCTCTCTCTCTCTCTCTCTCTCTCTCTCTCTCTCTATATATATATATTTATTATATATATATATATATATATATATATATATATATATATATATATATATATATATATATCAGATAACACCCCGCGATATTCGTATCTTTCTTTTTGTCCGACAACATTTTATGGCTGACGCCAAATAAACAGTACAACATCGTTGAAGTTTTCAAAAGTAACTTTGTAGTTTAACCGGGAGGCTAAAGGCAGACCGATGTAGAATTAGATGGTAAACTCTCCAGGGATGTTAGGCACCGGATTTTTATATGTATATAATGAAAATTTTATATGAAAATACCATGATTGTTATATATATATATATATATATATATATATATATATATATATATATATGTATATATATATATGTACGAATTTTATATATAGTACATATATGTATATACATATGCTGTATACATATGCATATATACAGCATATATATACAGCATATATATATATATATATATATATATATATATATATATATATATATATATATATATATATATATATATATATATATATATATATATAACGTTTATATATGAAATATGTGAAGTTGTGTTTCATTTAGATTAGTGAGCGTGTGTATGTGTATGTTTGTTTGTGTTTAACATAACTTTAACTTCATTATCACTGACCACTACAGTTAAAACATTTCACTGAATATTTAATGAAAAGTGTGAAAAATATGAAGAAGAGAGAAAGCGAAATAAGATGAGGAAGGACAATTTTTTTTTATTCTTGTATATTCGTTGGGAGAGACAGTGAAAATCAGCAGTGATGGAGTTTGCAACAATTTACTTTCGTTGCAATTCCAATTTCCTAATTCTTAATGGGACCTCATTTCAGTGTGCAGACGCAGAAATATCTTTTAATAGCGCTATTCGTTTTGTTCAAAGTCTTTGTGACGCTTTTATTGAAGGCTTTTTCAACAACTTTCTCTCATTTTCGTCATTCGTTGATGTTATTGAAAGTTAATGT
>NC_090736.1:32527008-32532008 GCF_036898095.1 Palaemon carinicauda
TCAGCATGATTTATACATAACACATGTTTGAGAGAAATGTAGCCAAGTCCTTTGACTACACAAAACATTTACACTCCCTCTTTGGTGTAAGCAGGAATTCAAATACATTCGTATGAGAAAACAATATGAGAGAAATACTCAAATGTGTTATATATAAGTAAAAACGAATTTCTGTTTTACAGAGGCTTAAATTATTTAATTTCACTTGCTTCCCGAATAGTTAAAGGATATTGCATGGGCTTTGCTCGGTTATCGGTTAACTTTTCCTTGTTTATACAAATCTATCATATCATATTATTTATTAAATATTTTATTTCATGCTAGAAATTTTAAATTAGTCTACAATACACTAATAAACATGAGCACACGCACCCACCTCGAATGGAAAAGGCACACCCACTCCGAAAAAAAGATGATTTAACAGTCATGGAATCATGTATGAGACTGTGCAAGAATCTTTCGTAATTGATAGGGTGTTAAACAGATTGCTCATTAATAGTACTACGAAACCACCCACACGTGAGTTTTTGATTTATCGATATTCCGTGATATAAAAGTTTATTTTTCTCCGATATAAATTTTCACATTATTATTATTATTATTATTATTATTATTATTATTATTATTATTATTATTATTATTATTATTATTATTATTATTATTATTATTATTATTATTATTATTATTTTGTTAATCACAGTCTCCAAAGAGCTCTGATTTACAGTGTGAGGTTCCACGTTGTATCCAGCTTCCTTTGGAATCCATCACTTTCCTCACTATATGTGCTGATTCAAATAGCACGCCCTTTTGTACAAGTCATGGGGGCTATATTGGCTCTTACTTTGACAAGACTCCTTTTCAATGATTCAAGTATTTTCCCTACTCTACCTGTATATTCCTTATTCTTGTCAATTCAAGTCGTTAGTCTTGGTACTTTTCTATTTTTCTCTCCCCATATCTTTCACTCTGATATATATTAGTTATATATATATATATATATATATATATATATATATATATATATATATATATATATATATATATATATATATATATATATATTTTTTTTTTTGGGGGGGGGCGGGGGGCGGGCGTGTGTCTTGTCGACCAGAGTTACATCTGGTCGTATCTCCTTGTCTTTCCTTATACCGTAGTCCGAGAGTAGCTGAAAGGTCTAAAGATCGTTCATGAATTGCAGAGGCAAGGGACAATGACAATACCCCAGCAGGACAATCCCCTAGAGACTGACGATATACAGATATGCACATATCATCACTGCTGAAGCTAGCACCAGGGAGGCCAGGCAGTGGCTGCTGATGACTCAGCACGTAGATTTATAGGTTCATTCAATCCCACCCCCTCCCATTCTTTGTTCACAGGGATAGTGAGGATGCACACAGTACAAGAAACTATTGAACTTGAGCGGCTCTCGAACCCGAATCTGGCAAACGCCAGGCAGTGTCACTTCCAGTTTTAGGTTGAAGTTCGTTCCATTTCTTGTTGCATTGTATTTGATATTTCAGAGTCTCCATGTAGTCTCTTATATTGACTATGAGTATGTGATAAACCGATCTTGTGCTTCCGTTATCATCCCTTCAGTTTCCTTCGTAATTTCTCCTCTCTGTCGCCACTGTCATGTTTCACTACTGGCCAATTCTTCAGTATTATTATTATTATTATTATTATTATTATTATTATTATTATTATTAGCTATGCTATGCTTAAATCCTAGTTGGACAAGCAGGATGCTCTGAGCCCATGGGCTCCAACAGGGAAAATAGTATAGTGATTAAAGGAAATAAAGAAATAAATACTCTTATTATCCACTTGGGCTTCCATAGAAACCCCGGGACCCATACCAGAATTTTTTTTTTTTTTTTTTTTTACTTTTTCTCTGGGAGACCTCTTCTTTTCTCCTACCATTTTACGTTTCAGTATATTTATTAACAACACCATTATGGACACCATCATCTCCTACGCCTATCGACGCAAAGGGCATCAGTTAGATTTCGTCAGTCATCTCTATGTTGAGCTTTAAAATCAATACTTCTCCATTCAACATCTGCTACTTTACGCTTTATAGTCTTCAGCCATATAGGCCTTGGTTTTCCAACTCTTATAGTGCCTTGTGGAACCTAGTTGTAAGTTTGGTGTAGCGTTGTTATCAAGATTAATCTGTACTCTTTCTGGTTAGTATACACACAGATATGATGTTTATATTTCAATTTCTATCAACTTTTCTTAACTGACTGTGATTATCCAGTTACATATTCCCAAGCTCTTTTAAGGGATTTTGATAAGATGCTTTACAGGTTGAAAGTTGCTAAACATGAACATCAATTTGATAGCTTTAGATTTATATTGTGAATCTGCAATTCTGTAAAAGCTGAAGGAGCTTCAAGCTTAATTAGGTTAGGTTTTATGAGCATTTGGAGAAAAACAATTTATATATACAGTATATATATATATATCTATATATATATATATATATATATATATATATATATATATATATATATATATATATATATATATATATATACATTCCCTTTTCAACAGGTACTAGGTTGGAAAGGACACCAACAACCCGTTGAGATATTACCGCTAGAGAGTTATGGGATCCTTTGACTGGGCAGACAGTACTACATTGGATCCTTCCACTGGTTACGGTTCATTTTCCCTTTGCCTACACACACACACCGAATAATCTCGCCTACAAATGACAACAACAATCAATTCCTCTTCACCCAAGGGGTTAGAGAATCTTTAGCTATGGTAAGCAGCTCTTCCAGGAGAAGGACACTCCAAAATCAAACCATTGTTCTCTATTCTTGGATAGTGCCATAGAATCTGTACTACGGTCTTCCACTGTCTTGGGTTAGAGTTCTCTTGCTTAAGGGTACACTCGAGCGCACTATTCTATCTTATTTCCCTTCCTTTGGTTTTGTTAAAACTTTTATAGTTTGTATTGGAAATATTTATTTTAATGTTGTTACTGTTCTTAAAATATTTTATTTTTTCTTGTTTATTTCCTCACTGGGCTATTTTCCCTGTTGGAGCCCCTGGGCTTATAGCATCCTGCTTTTTCAACAAGGGTTGTAGCTTAGCAAATAATAATAATAATAATAATAATAATAATAATAATAATAATAATAATAATAATTACGTTCATTTCTCTGCCTAGCAAGAAGTGCCCAGACTATGGATATGATAAATTAAAACCGCGGTGGGATAGCTTTGTCTAAGTTTTATGTTAGTGTTTATTTATTATTATTTTTTTTTTTTTGCGTTTTAAATTAGTATTATAACAGGATGCTGTTCCAAATATATACTGTAAGTTTCTTGAGAGATGTCGTCTTATAATGTTTGAGGTATCTAGGCTTTTGTAAACAGTCCGAATCATCACCTAACGACATGGATTAACAAATGAATATATATATATATATATATATATATATATATATATATATATATATATATATATATATATATATACATGTATATATATAGTACCTCTGTTTAATTTTCAAAAGGCTGTATGTCGGTCAAGTTACAGCTTTGGAAAATGAATTGTTTTTTAACTTAGTATTTTCCTAGGTACTTAAAACCATTATTTATTATTTTTCTTTCAAATTTAAATTTAGATAAACACGATTTTGTCAAATGGAAGCAATAGTCATATTACCCCCCCCCCCCACTATAAAATACTCTCAGTAAGGAGTCAGGATGAAAAAATAACGCTACTCCAGAATTCTGGAATACATAATAAAACTTTTATGGAACACCTTCAGGCAATTCCATCATGAGGCTGATAGCAATGCAATACCGAAATCTTGTAGTCCCAGACGAAGGGTTATGAAGGAATGGCGAGTTTCCTGACCTGAGCGAGGCTATATATATATATATATATATATATATATATATATATATATATATATATATATATATATATATATATATATATATATATATGTATATATATATATATATATATATATATATATATATATATACAAATATATATGTGTGTATGTATATACAGTATATATATATATATATATATATATATATATATATATATATATATATATATATATATATATATATGTGTGTGTGTGTGTGTGTGTGTGTGTGTGTGTTTGTGTGTGTGTGTGTGTGTGTGGCTGTGTGTACATATATATAGTTTGTGTGTGTATATACATACATACATACATATATATATATATATATATATATATATATATATATATATATATATATGTCTGTCTTTATTAATTTGTGTAAAATTCGCCACCAGGATTGACTGACCTCAAAGCGGTGCCAATCTGCATTTGGGAAAATATTCAATACTTTGATTATATCAAGACACGCGCGAGTAAACGCGTTAATTTACTTTCAGAATAAGCTTTCACTCATAATGCATCAAACGTGAGAGTCATTTGCTTTGCCTATAAACTTTTTCTTTTTTATTGCGAATCGTGAATTCCATAAAATGAAGTATATACATTTCTATATATGTATAGAAACTCATTTCGATTTCTATTAGTGTCAAGATAAGCGTTGTTGTAGCAGTATGCACATGAATGAAGAATTTTATTTAGATCAACAGAATAAATAAATTTAGTAGACAAATATACAGTAATATTAATTTCTATTTGTGGTTAAAGTCATAGCAGAGAATCATATTGAACCATCACAAGACTTTTATAGAAATTCGTGTTTTTTTCAAATTATTATTAGTAGGTTATTTTTATTATTATTATTATTATCATCATTATTATTATTATTATTATTATTATTATTATTATTATTATTATTATCGTACGCAATAAACGTCACCTATCGTATTGTTCCGAGCACCTGTTCTGACAGCTGTGGAGATGTATGAGAGAAAAGAGAGTCCCTGCGAAATACGTAAGAATCACCCAAGATATGTATAAGAGGGCAGAAGCAAATGTTAAGAGCAGTATAGGCCTAACAGAAACTTTTCCAGTAAATGT
>NC_090736.1:32537008-32564508 GCF_036898095.1 Palaemon carinicauda
CTTGATTTATATGTGACTTATCTGCTAAACTTTGTTACTGATCCTAATGTATTTTATATTATATTTGAATTCTCTATATTTTATTCGTTACTTGTCTATTTCCTTTCCTTGGGCTTGTAGGATCCTGTTTTCCAGTCAACTTTGTAACTTTGCTAATAATAATAATAATAATAATAATAATAATAATAATAATAATAATAATAATAATAATAATAATATCATGGTAATGCCATATATATTATATTGGAAAACAGATCGTACTTGTAATCCGATGCATTCTAAGTAGCATTTAATTTACGTTTTGTTTCTCCTCTCTAGTAGTTTTAACTTGGGTAGAAATATAGCTGTGATTACTTCACCTCTTCTAACCCTCGTATACGTTGTTACCAGAAAAATCAATTCTTGCTGGTTATATAAAACGAAGAATAAGTTCATTCCAATCTATGTAGGGTGTAAACTTCCAATAAGCAGAAAATTAGGGAACTTTTGATTTAAAAACAAAAACTTCCACCCTCAAAAAATACATTAGCACTGTATATTAGTTAATAAAAAATTTAATAGAATATTTGAGATCGTATACAATAAATAGTACAGTATATATTTATATATATATATATATATATATATATATATATATATATATATATATATATATATATATATATATATATACAGTATATATATATATATATATATATATATATATATATATATATATATATATATATATGTATATATATATATATATATATATATATATATATATATATATATATATATATATATATATATATATATATATATATATATATAATCCGTTACCCAAAATATTAATGAAATCATGATGGGTTATTTATTCTTGTTAAAAACAAATAGTTGAACTTTTACATACTGAAGATAAAATATCAGCATCAACTATTCCTGTAAAACCTGTAGCGCTGAGCATCTCCGAAATTGGACATGACATTTTTTTGAAATATCGTGTTCTTCCCTCTGGTATTCTCTGCCAACTTAAGCAAAGACGGGGATATAATGGTTATATCATTATTTCTTTCTTTTACTGGATATATGAAAAAAACTATAAAAACTATAGTTACGGTGATATGGAATATAATTATGGTACTTTCTAAACTTTATCTATGCGGTGTTGTCCAAGAAGGATTGAAGGTGATGAAATATATCTCCTTCTTCTTCTTCGTCTATTAGCGTGCTTTTTTTCCCATTCGTATGGGGTAACACGGTTGTCTTCTTTTGAAGGACTTTGCTTTGGCTTTTGGGGTGGACCGTAGTCCCAGCCGGCTACCTTGCGGCAAGGTCCTTACCTGTCATCGCTTGCGTTCTACCAGCCACCATCGCCCTTCCTCCCAGCAGTGAGGAGTCATGGCGTAGTTAGGTCGAGACGTGTAAGGTGTCTGTTATGTTTTTAGGTGATGAAAATATATCATATAGTTATATTATCTGGTAATGATATATAGGGAATCCTAATACCCCTAGATCTTGGAAAATATTGAAGAGGAAGGAATTGAATATGAAGAGATACTGTAACGCAATAGGTTATTATTATTATTATTATTATTATTATTATTATTATTATTATTATCATATGACAAGCTAAGCTACAACTCTAGTTGGAAAAGCAAGATGCTATAAGCCCATGGGCTCCAACGGGAAAAAATAGCCCAGCGAGGATGGGAAGCAAGTAAATAAAAAAGTAATGAACAATCAAAATAAGATATTATAAGAATAGTAACAACATTAAATTATATCTTTCATACAGTAACTATAAAAAACATAAAGAAAAAAAACGAAGAGAAATATGATAGAATAGTGTGCTCGAGTATACCCTCAAGCAAGGTAACTCTAACCTAAGACAGTGGAAAGCCGTGGTACAGAGGCTATGGCACTGGCCAAGACTAGAGAACATTGGTTTGATTTTGGATTGTCTTTCTCATAGAAGAACTGCTTACCCTCGCTCAAGATATTTGTAAGTTCTTTGATTATATATTTTTCCATGATTTTGTTGCTTATTTTTCAATGAATAATTTATATTTTTAGCTTACAATGGATAACCTATGTGAGAGTGCCTGTGTCGGTATATACAACATCGCTTGTTGTGAAATTTATATACAAGGTGTGTTCATCACGATTCAGCAGTTGAAGGATGAATGTGGCAGGAGGAACAGTATCTCGTGTGTGTATGCATGTGTGTCTGAGTGCATAATCCATTAATCGCATTTTCTGTGCATGTATATTGCATGCTAAGCCCGACCCACAACTGTCAAACTTCCTACCCAAGAGGATTAATATTTCATAACTATCAGAAATAACACCAGGTTCACTTTATGCTTGATAATAGCACTATTACCTCTGAAGAAAGATATTCATTTATAACAGTTATGGTAAAGATCATGAACATCCTTTGATAAACTTAGTTAAGAAAATAATTCATTGACCTACTTAAGGTATTCTATACATAATACATTTAAAATAGAGCAAAAACATAAGCAGGGGATTCTAAAATTTGGGAAATGATTCATAATAAATCTGAATATGAATTATTTATACCATTGCGAGAATAGGCTTACGCAATCTACTAACATGTGAACGAATAGAAGGATCATACATATATATATATATATATATATATATATATATATATATATATATATATATATATATAAATATGTATATATACATGTATATATATATATATATATATATATATATATATATATATATATATATATATATATATATATATAAATATGTGTGTGTGTGTGCCTGTATGTGTGTATGTGATTGTGCGTGTTTATATATATATATATATATATATATATATATATATATATATATATATATATATATATATATATATATATATATATATATATTATATATATAATATATATATATATATATATATATATATATATGTATATATATATATATATATATATATATATATATATATATATATATATATATATATATATATATATATATACACTGTTCTGTGCATAACTGTTCATCTAGTATATCATGTATATATTTATTGTAACTTCAGAGCAACTTATAGAAAGCTTGAAAATGATTGAAGACCATTGGTTAATATAACATCAGAGGTTGCTCCGAAATACAGTGAAATAGCCGCCTTCATTTAAACTACCAGAGAACCAAACATAAATTACTTCAGTTGTCAGTGTTATATAAAGCAGTTACCTTCTACACCTTTTTCACAAATATAAATATATTAAAATATTTATTACATATGCGCACTGCCCTATATTAAGATTTTTATTCCCATCTTATTATACAACAACAACAAATGTAGCCGTTTCTAAACCGCTGCAGGACAAAGGCCTCAGAACAGTCGATTCATGTCCGAGGTTTGGCCACTTTTCATCACTACGCTGGCCACAGCAGATTTGTGATGGTGGGAGGCTTTAGTCATTTCTCCTACTGCAAACCAACCGAGTACGGGTGGCCTGACTAGTACAGCTTTCCTGATCATGGTGATAGGCAAACCATTTCACCACTTTGGGGTATCCCCACTTAGAAAGGGCATCTGATTATATTAATATGTTTATTACCTTTACATGTTTATGGTTAATGTCTAAGAATTAGGGTCTAGACAAGAAGCGATGGAAAATGAATAGATCCTTTTTTTGAATATCTTATGCATAAGGTAAATTTTTTCGCTCAAACAAAAGCATTATGTATATAAACACATTCATACATGGACACAAATATACACTTATAAACAATAACACGTTTATACACGCTAACACACATTCACAATGCGTCTAAAAATTAGAAAGAAATTATCATCCACTCCTAGTATCTTTTCGTGTTACCGACTAGAAATCTTTATTCCTTATCTGTATGCATGAAGGTTATTGTGTAATTTAATATTAATTCAGTAACCTTTACCCTATACGAAAGATTCTTAAAGTAAACTACCTGATGAAATGGGTCACCGGTAGTAAGGATAATTTTACTCTAACGTAATATCGATCTTATCATGCTGGTCAATACAGAAAACCTCATGAATTTTTCAGTTTTATTCTTACAAAAACTCACCACAAAGTGATATATTTTATGCTTTCATTCTTGGAAAATTTCACTTAAGGTAGTGAAATATTTAAAATAGATTGCGTTACTTTTTTGACTTGGGAACACATATAATAATGCTTTACAAAATGTAAACTCCACTCAAATTGATATATTTCATGTTTCCATTCTTGGAAACGCTCACTTGTGGCAACAAAATATTCAAAAATATATTTCGTTGCTTTTCTGACTTTGGAACACTTATATAATAATTAAGATATAGTAATGTCTTTCAAAATGAAAACTCCACTCAAATTGATATATTTTATGTTTTTATTCTTGGAAACGCTAACTTAAGGCAACAGGATTTTCAAAAGATATTGCATTGCTTCTCTGACTTGGGAACACACACATATATATATATAATGATTAACATATAATTTTATCATATTATAGTTTCTCAAGAGACCCCATTCCCTTAACACTATGGGACTAGTGATAAAACAACGCTAATCATTCTAACAGCCGTGAAAAGAATGTCACTTTTGACATTTCCAAAGAGGAACGAGAAAACTTTTACCAGGAATGCTTTTGTAAACGATGTTGTTTGTGGTGGTGTCATTATTCACCCTTGAGGAAGTGGCTGTATCTGAGATTATGGGATTCGTGAGAGATTCCAGGATCTGTTCTGGAGGACAGGTGATTAATGTCTAATGCAGCGGAACAGGTCCTGATTAATTATTCCGGGTGGAAATTGAAATCCTATAAAAGGGACATGAAATAGAGCCGCTATAACGAGTGAAACTGGTAAACGAGAAGCCTTTACGATTTGCTTTTCTAAAATGTATAAAATAGAATGCAGCATCGTTCTTTTATTGTCGAAAAATGAAAATAGAGAAATTATAATTAGAGAAATACGATTTATCTGAAGTATCTCGAATAGAATATTTATAGTGGATTTATATGTTGAGGTCTATAATAAACGGTAATTTCGCTCATGGGAACTACAGTATGCAATGTGCAATAAAAACATATTTTACTATGTAAAATAATAGAATTAATTCCCATTGCTAAAATTTTCCTTGAAGAGCTAAAATGTTTTTTTATGGAAAAACATTCATAATTTTAAACTGCTTCCTAAGCAGTAGTAGGTTGCCAGCCACTCGTTGAGATACTACCGCTAGAGAGTTATTGAGTCCTTTGACTGGCCAGACATTACTGCCTACTATATTGGATCCTTCTCTCAGGTTCCGGTTCATTTTCCTTTTGCCTACATATACAGCAAATAATCTGGCCTATTCTTTACATATTCTCCTTTGTCCTCGTACATATGACAACAGAGATTGCCAAACGGTTATTCCTCTCTCAAGGGGTTAACTACTGCACTGTAATTGTTCCGTGGCCACTTTCCTCGTGGTAAGGGTAGAAGAGACTCTTTAGTTATAGTGAGCAGCTCTTCTAGGACACTCCAAAAGCAAACCATTGTTTTCTAGTCTTGGGTAGTGCCATAGCCTCTGTACCATGGTCTTCCACTGTCTTGGATTAGAGTTCTCTTGCTTGAGGGTACTTTCGGGCACAATATTCTATCTTATTCATCTTCCTCTTGTTTTGTTAGTTTTTATAGTTTATATAGGATATATTTATTTTAATGTTGTTACTATTCGTAAAATATTATATTTTTCTTGTTTCCCTTCCGCACTGGGCTATTTTCCCTCTTGGAGCCCCTGGCCTTATAGCATCTTAATTTTCCAGCTAGGGTTGTAGCTGAACAAGTAATAAATATAAATATAATATCATCATCATCATCCTCATTGTTGTCATCACCATTGTGATCAACCTCTTATATTTAGAATGAAGCGGCAAAGACCTGAATGAAAAACCAATTATTGTTTATTGTATTTCGAAGTTAAAATTACTGGACACAAGGTTGGTCTCTATTAAGGACATCCTTCTCTCTCTCTCTCTCTCTCTCTCTCTCTCTCTCTCTCTCTCTCTCTCTCTCTCTCTCTCTCTCTCTCTCTCTCTCTCTCTCCTTTCTTCCTTTTCTTCTTTATCTTCCCTATCACCATAGCAATTTCACTTCAATATAAAAAAAAATCGATTAATCAACTGGAGGCAATTTCCATTGCAGGACGATCTCTCTCTCTCTCTCTCTCTCTCTCTCTCTCTCTCTCTCTCTCTCTCTCTCTCTCTCTCTCTCTCTCAAACTTTCCTTTTTCTTTTCATGTCTCCATAGCAATTGCGTTTTAATATAAAGGAAAATTGATTAATCAACTGTAGGCAATTTCCATTGCAAGAACCCCCTTCTCTCTCTCTCTCTCTCTCTCTCTCTCTCTCTCTCTCTCTCTCTCTCTCTCTCTCTCTCTCCATGGAAGACATGAAACAGTTTTCCTGTTCATCATTTGCATTGATTGGAAGTTAAGCATTAATTGAAATATCGGTCACTTCCTCCATAACCTCATCTCTTATTGAAGTTTTCCTCTCCATCTTAATGTTGAATTTAATTAAATGAAAGTTTGCACTATTGAAGCGTTTGCAAGATATATTCCCTTGCAGAATTGTATCTTCTGCCATTCATACAAATTCACACATACACATAAGTCTACACAAATATGTATATATTCGTAAACCTATGCCTATTTATATGAACAAACCTATACACACAAATATATACATACATGTATGTGCGTACGTTTATGTGTATGTATATATGTTTATGAATATTTTTGTCTGTGCAGTTAGATAAATGGCCTCAAAATACAATTCTGCAAGGGATTATATATATATATATATATATATATATATATATATATATATATATATATATATATATATATGTATATACATATATGTATATATATTTATTTTATATATATATATATATATATATATATATATATATATATATGTATATATATATATATATATATATATATATATATATATATACATATTTATATATATAAGTATATATATATATATATATATATATATATATATATATATATATATATATAAATATATATATGTATGTATGTAAGTATATATATATATATATATATATATATATATATATATACATATATAATATATATATATATATATATATATATATATATATATATAATTATATTATATATATAAATATATATGTGTATATATATATATATATATATATATATATATATATATATATATATATATTTATATATATATGTATATATATATATATATATATATATATGTACAGTATATATATATATATATATATATATATATATATATATATATATATATATATATATATATATATATATATACATGATGTTTGTTGTCGCCTAGGGAGCATCGCTATTTTTCCATCAGGATAACAGATTGCTTTGCAATAAATTTCGAAATTCACTACAATTTATTTTGATTGAACCCTTTATGCCAGACTATTACTTAGTCTGCCATCCCAAATATAATAAAAAACGCAAAAAATTTAAATAAAATAAGCTTTAACCCATAAATAAGAAAAATTTATTGCTTGGTCCGCCATCCCAAATATAATAAATATCGCGAAAAATTAAAGATAAAATAATAAATCTCTTATGATTTTATGAGTTTCATACTCAAAGGGCTTATAATAGAGTTATAAAAAAAACTAATAACACCACAATTATCTTTATTTCGTAAACATACATTTCCTAATAATATTAAAAGGTTTTCTGAAATTCAAGCTTAGAGGAGAACAGTATGTGATGAAGTACCTATTTTTTCAGTGTTTGCCATCAGGTAAAGGACAGCCGCCTTCATCCATTTGTTAGATATACACTAGATTTACTATTGTACGGGAGCCGTCTCAAATTACATCTAGATATTTAGATAGATTTACACACAGGCACACACACAGATTCAACCCTTTCTACCCCTTCTTACTTTCGTAGCGACAACCAGCTATGGTTCGGCACTTTGTGTGAGAGTGTGATTTCCATGTGTACCTCTCGGTGTGGTACCTATTATCAGGTATGGCTACTCCTTCTTCCGGGTGAATGTAACAGGAAAGAAATATATATATATATATATATATATATATATATATATATATATATATATATATATATATATATATATTATCAGTTATTCGGTCTTTATAAAATTGGAGGAATAAGGTTCCACAATTTCTAGAGAACTGTCCTGGAAGAGTAAAGAGACAAACTAACAAAGGAGCAAAGCAGTTGTTAACTTGCTCCATATGATCTCATGAATGAATATTTATACTTTTTCTCTTATTATGGAACCCTATATTGATTAAAAACTTTACCTTTGCACCGTGGCCAAAAAAATCCTGATTTTTGGAACAACTTAAAAAATAATGACGTTGCTTACTGCTATAGAATGTTCTTTAGAAAAACATGTTTTCAACATTTTGAAATTCATTATCTTTTCACACATCTTTCTAAAATGATGACATTCTGTCCTGCCATTCAACTCTCAGTATTCTTCTGAGGGCTTTGTTTTCAAATCTACATACTAAACTAGACGATAAAAGAGAAAATGAAGTCAATCATCCTATTATACCGCCTTCCAAAATGGTGACAGTGACCACAGGGACATATAAAACTAGACGATAAAAGAGATAATCCTTTTGACAAGGTGTATTTGACTCAATTATTCAGTCATGTCATTTTTTGCAAAAGAGAAACTTCCCATAGGATCGTGTTTCCATGGTAGCCTCTCACACACTCACACTCCGGGAATTTTGGGAATTATGTTAAGTTTAAAATATCATGGTTTTAACTATTAACAAACATCGTAATCACACACACACATTATATATATATATATATATATATATATATATATATATATATATATATATATATATATATGTGTGTGTGTGTGTGTGTGTGGGTGTGTGTGTGTGTTTGTATGTATATATGTATGCATGTATGCATGTATGTATATATGTATATATATAAATATATATGTATATATATATATATATATATATATATATATATATATATATATATATATATATATATATATATATATATTTATTTATATATATTATATATATATATATATATATATATATATATATATATATATATATATACATTTATAATTATATATAATATATATATATATATATATATATATATATATATATACATATATATGTATATATATAATATATATATATATATATATATATATATATATATATATATATATATATATATATATATATAGATAGATATATACACGTTATATGTTCATATAGACAGAAATATATATATTTATATATAGATATATATAAATACATGCATATATATATATATATATATATATATATTATATATATATATATATATATATATATATATATATATGTATATATATGATATATATATATATATATATATATATATATATATATATATATATATATAGATAGATAGATAGATAGATAGATAGATAGATATATTCACGTTATATGTTCATATAGACAGAAATATATATATATTTATATATAGATATATATAAATGCATGCATAAATATATATATATATATATATATATATATATATATATATATATATATATATATATAGATATATATATATATATATATATATATATATATATATATATATATATATATATATACATACATATATATATACACGTTATATATTCATATAGATAGAAAGATATATTTTTATATATAAATATATATAAGTACATGCATATATTATATATTTATATATATATGTATATATATATATATATATATATATATATATGTACATATATATATGTATATGTATATATATATATATATATATATATATATATATATATATATATATATATATATATATATATATGTGTGTGTGTGTGTGTGTGTGTGTATGTATGTCGCTAATTTTTTATTCATATATTATTATTATTATTATTATTACTATCCAAGCTACAACCCTAGTTGGAAAAGCAAGATGCTATAAGACCAGGGGCTCCAACAGGGAAAAATAGCCCAGTGAGAAAAGGAAATAAGGAAATAAATAAATGAAGAGAACAAATTAACAATAAATCATTCTAAAATAAGAAACAACGTCAAAACAGACATGTCATATAATAAACTATCAACAACATCAAAAACAAATATGTCATAAATAAACTATAAAAAGACTATGTCCGCCTGGTCAACAAAAAAGCTTTTGCTCCAACTTTGAACTTTTGAAGTTCTACTGATTCAACCACCCGATTAGGAAGATCATTCCACAACTTGGTCACAGCTGGAATAAAACTTCTAGAGTACTGCGTAGTATTGAGCCTCGTGATGGAGAAGGCCTGGCTATTAGAATTAACTGCCTGCCTAGTATTACGAACAGGATAGAATTGTCCAGGTAGATCTGAATGTAAAGGATGGTCAGAGTTGTGAAAAATCTTATGCAACATGCATAATGAACTAATTGAACGACGGTGCCAGAGATTAATATCTAGATCAGGAATAAGAAATTTAATAGACCGTAAGTTTCTGTCCAACCAATTAAGATGAGAATCAGCAGCTGAAGACCAGACAGGAGAACAATACTCAAAACAAGGTAGAATGAAAGAATTAAAACACTTCTTCAGAATAGATTGATCACCGAAAATCTTGAAAGACTTCCTCAATAAGCATATTTTTTTGTGAAATTGAAGAAGACACAGACCTTATATGTTTCTCAAAAGTATATCTACTGTCGAGAATCACACCTAAAATTTTGAAAGAGTCATACATATTTAAAGAAACATTATCAATACTGAGATCCGGATGTTGAGGAACCACCGTCCTTGACCTACCTACAATCATACTTTTAGTTTTGTTAGGATTCAACTTCATACCCCATAATTTGCACCATGCACTAATTCTAGCTAGATCTCTATTAAGGGATTCACCAACCCTAGATCTACATTCAGGGGATGGAATTGATGCAAAGAGAGTAGCATCATCTGCATATGCAACAAGCTTGTTTTCTAGGCCAAACCAACGGCATGCATTTATATAAATATATTAATAAGTACACGTTCTTGCGTATATATATATATATATATATATATATATATATATATATGTTCCGACACAGAGACTTACCTCGAAACACTTTCTTAGGAGGTTACTGGTAACTCCTCTCAAACGACCAGAGTTTTGTGTAGTTTACCCTACTCCCATTCTCTATAGTGACCTGATAGCGGGAGAGAACGTGACCTGGGGACGATGCCCGAGGTCGGCCGCGTGGCTTTGAGCTTGACCTGGCAGTAAGTTTTCTGGTCGCGTCGTGTGTACACGTCGCTCCTCAATTCTCTGTGCGACCCCCTTTGTGTTTGATACCACGTGCTTCCCACATGGTCTGGATTCCTTAGCGAGTGTTTAGTGCCTTATCTACGTTCTTTTGCTATCGCTCCCTTGTGCTTTCCTAATGTTTTAGTGCTTTCTCTTTTGACGTTTTTGTGTCTAATGGTTTTTTGTGTTGTGCTATGGAGCACGCTCGCCGTTGTCCTGGACCTAGAGCCGGTAAATCGTGTGGGGCTTTTCTATCCAAGTCCGATATAGACCCGCATACGTTGTGTACCTCGTGTAGGGGTAAAGCCTGTTCGTCGTCGGACACGTGTTCCGAATATGCCGATTAGAGTGATGTCCAGTGGGTGAATTTCGGCACCAAAAAGAAAAAGACGTCGAAGAGGTCGCCTAGGAAGACTAGCTTATCTTCCCCTGCAACTTCGGCAGGTGAAGGGTCAGGTAGAGTCCATCCTTCATCCCCTACCCAGAGTAGGGGACGAGGTAAGTCCAGGGAGAACAAGCTGTTGGCCCCACTTTCCCAAGAGAGTGAGTTTGTGGGGGATTATTTGTTTGCCAAGGCAGTTCAGGCGCCTGTAAGTGGGGGTAGTGGGGGTCCGAGGGACGCGGCTCGCTCACATAGGGGCTGTGTCTCGTCGGAGGACCCCATGTGGTCTAATAATGTCCCATTTTCTTCGCCAGATTCCTGGGTTGAAGTTTCAGGGACATCAGCGACGGAGGGCGCCGTCGGCAGAGAAGAGTCCTCGCAAGAGGATCCATTGGCTTGGGACATACTGAGGACTCCGATGAGGTCCCCACTGGACATGGAGGAAGGTCTAAGCGAGTCCTTCCCCTGCATGGCTGGCCCGTCGGGGTGGTTACCGCCGAAGACTTCGCTGCAGGAGAGTCTCCCAATTCCATCTATGTCAGGGGTACGGCGTAGCCCCAAGAAAACACCGTCATGTACTAGTTCTCGGTACGGGGGTAAGTCTTACTCGTCGGGACTTGACTCGTCGGCTTCTTCAAGCAGTGAACGGCGGAAACGCCAGAGGAGGAAGCGAGATCGATCTGTGCAGAGGAACTCCCCTTCGCGGGGTCCCACAGGATTTCGGGACAGGAAGAGTCCCCGTTCCCCTCCAACCAAAAGCAGGAGACCAGTCTCCCCGCAAGGGACGTGGGTTTTCGTCCCAAGCAAAAACTTGAAAGACCTTTCTAGGTCCACTAGATCGACACCTGAGCAGGCAGGAGACAGTCCTCCTAGAAGGGCCTCCAAGTGCCTTGCCAGGGAGTCACCAGATGAGCGGAGGGCCGCGTCTTGCAGGCTTAAGTCCCGTCCTGGAGACACTCATTCCGCCCAGCGGAGGGAGATGTCGTCTAGGATTGGCAGCCTCGACAGGTCTCCCCATCAAGAATCTAGACAGAGACGGACACCTTTAAGTTTGTCCCATCCTTCGTCACCAAGACTCAGAACCCCTCGGTGTGGGATCCGAGGTTTGAGAGCTTTTCTATTCTGGCAATCCCAAATGAAGGAAACCTGGAGGACCTGAAATTGTGCCCGGTCAGGGTAATTAGGAAATACCTTAAGAGAACGGCAAGCCTCCGCCCGTCTATTAAGAATCTCTTCGTCTCCTGGGGTAAAACGAAGAAAAACATCTAAGAATACAGTTTCGTTCTGGCTCAGGCAAGTGATCATGCAAGCCTACTCAAAGGAAGAACTTCCAACACAAGGGAAACCCAGGGCTCACGATGTTAGGGGCATTAGCACCTCCCTAGCATTCGAGAAAAACATGTCGGTAGCTCAGGTGTTTCAAGCGGGAACTTGGTCCAACCAGTCGACCCTCACTGCACATTATCTCAAAGACTCTACGAGAAAATCCCTAGAGGGGTTTTCCATCGGGCCGGTCATCTCAGCCCTTCATACGGTTTGACGGCTCAAGCCCCAGGCTCAATCGCGAAACATAAAGCATCTAGACACAAGTATCTGAGTTCTACTTTTCCCCTTTTTCTCACTTTTTTCGTACTATCAGTCGTCCTCAGGAATATCGCTCATTACACAAGTCTCAAGATTCGCCAATAACAAGCACAACGAAGACATTGCAGAAGGGTAAGTGTTATATCACACTTAATGAGTCTCTTGTGTAGTTTATCCCACTGTCCATCGGGGTCTGGGGCTAAGGGCACTCCATCCTCCTAAGGTGTAAGTCTCCTAAGAAAGTGTTTCGAGGTAAGTCTCTGTGTCGGAACAAATCACAAATTTTGAGTAATTTGTATTTTTCCTAACATACTTACCGAGAAATACTTTCGAGTTATGCCCCCCCCCCCCAACCGTCCCCGCAGTGCCTCACTGACCTCGAGTATTGTTCCTTACACATAACTTACTGCCGGGTCAAGCTCAAAGCCAAGCGGCCGACCTCGGGCATTGCCCCCAGGTCACGGTCTCTCCCGCTATCAGGTCACTATAGAGAGTGGGAGTAGGGTAAACTACACAAAACTCTGGTCGTTTGAGAGGAGTTACCAGTTACCTCCTAAGAAAGTGTTTCTCGGTAAGTATGTTAGGAAAAATACAAATTACTCAAAATTTGTGAGATATATATATATATATATATATATATATATATATATATATATATATATATATATATATATATATATATATATATATATATATATATATATATATATATATATATATATATATGTGTGTGTGTGTGTGTGTGTGTGTGTGTGTGCATGTGTGTGTGCGTGTATGTGTATCTGTCTGTGTGTATATGTGGGAAAGTAGTAAGGCCCTAGGAATAGATATTAAAATATTCATATTTGATCACTTTTAGATATGCAATGATGGTAAGTGACACGAGATTTTATATACATTATTCTAACCCAAAATAACGACTGGGATAGAGTCTAAAAACCTCTTGACTTCAAATAATGAAGTGACTTTCGTCTCATATGTTATTATTATTATTATTATCATTATTATTATCATTATTATTATAATTATTATTATTAGCCAAGTTTAAGTCCTAGTTTTAAATAGAGAAAACTACAAGCCCTAGGTCTAAAACATGGAAGAAAACCCGTGATATTTCAGAGGCGGAAGAGTGTTTTATTTAGATCCTTTAGTCACGCGTGTGTTTACAAACTTTGTTTTTTTAAAGGCTGCCCATAATTGGCAGTGATATTCCCCTATCAAGCTGGACAATACCTTAGAGACTGGCCATATATACATATGATAAGCGGCCAACCCCCCTTTTCACCCAAGCTAGCACCAAGGAGTGCCAGGCAATGGCTACTGATGACTCAGCAGATAGACCTATAGGCTCCCCCCCAAACCCTCCAACCTCACCATCTGCAGTGACCAAAGAAACTAACGAGTATGAGCGGGACTCGAACCCCATTCTGATATTCATCAGTTCAGGACGTTTTCACTTGGGCCACCAAAATTCTTTAAAGCATGAAATTACAATCGGAAACAGATTTTAAACCACATATGTAAACTCGACAAACATGAACATCACCTAGGTTTGCACAGCTTCCTTGTTTTGTCCATATAATATCTGTCCTATTTTCACTACGTAAATTAAACAGGTATTTATAAATTATCACTTTAGGAATGAAATGAAAATACTTTTCCTTTATGATCAATAGTTTTCGATAGTTTTATTTTATGACATTTTATATCATATATGCTACAGATGCCTTCTGCAATGCATAAACATCATATTTTGTCCTGCGAAACAGAATTCTTTAATATAAAATATATCTTATGCTACTTAAAAGGTGCTGGATTGAGCATTAGGATGGACATTAATATTCTCTTTTCTCTTATACGAAAAAAGAATCCAGAATAAGTCTCTATTTATACGTTACTTATGAAATAACTATTGTACTGTGGTTACTGCTCTGAAATTATGTTATTTTAATAGCTCATTTCTGCTCTTATAGATTATTTATTCTCTTATTTCCTTAGCTACCTTGACTATTTTTCCCTATTGGAGCCCTTGACCTTATAACATCCTGCTCTTCCAACTAGTGGTTGTGGCTTGCCTAATAATAATGATAATAATAGTAATCTTTAATGATCATACTATTTCGTTTTTATTATGTAATATTCAATTAGCATGAAGCCTACATCGCAACATATAAGTACCTCCTATTACCAATGCTTTATGGGTAACAATCAGTTAGCGGGAACATAACGAATCATAAATTAGATTTTCAGATCTAATACATTTTCGTAGTTAACATCCAGCGCAATATAAATAAAAAAAAAAAACTAATCTAATGCTGCGACAAGACCAAACCAGACTAACGCATTATTATTTTTTTATGGAAAATAGAAAAAAAAAAGAATGTGGAAACGTCAAATACAGAGCAACGCTACGAAAACCGGAGCTCTGTTAACCGGTTAATTTAATTGTACTTCCGGCTCTGTCTCTGTCTCGGGGGAAATGAAATTGACGTCCGTTACCCATTCATTTCTTCTCTTGTTGGAACTTACCCTCCAAGCTATATAATATTCACACACACACACACACACATATATATATATATATATATATATATATATATATATATATATATATATATATATATATATATATATATATATATATATATATATATATATATTGATTATAATAAGCCATATATTATACTCCTCTTAATATCTGGATTCTCTCTATACCTTGTGATCTGAGACCCAAGGGTGAAACAACTCATCTTAAAATACTAATTTGTGATACAGCATCTTCTTATGTAGTTAAAATGAATATTAACGTATTAAGTTGTAATTTTTGGTACTGTGACGGCGCCGAGTAAGGGTGTGAACTCAAAGGCAGATTGGAAACGACTGAGTTATATTATTGTGGAACATTCTCCTTATATACAAAACCTCAAGGCAACAGGACATAACAAGTTCACAAGACAGACAATATTACAGAGGACAAACCAGACATGGATTTTAATGTTCGTTTTAGTGCGAGGGAAGAGCGAAGATACAAGCATAATATATACAAAAGGAATTATGTACAATTGTGTGAAACACGGTTGGTACATGGCTCCCCCCCAAAAATGACATACTGTACATGTTAAATAGGGCGCCCTGATCTAGAGAGGCGAACTGTAGGCGGGTCATCTGGCAGAAGATAAGCAGGTTTTAGACGATCAATGGAGACCCAGTCTTCTTTGCCCCGAATGTTTAGGAGGAATGCTTTCGGACTACGTCGGATCACAAGGAAAGGGCCTGTGTAAGGGGGCGTTAGTGGTGACGTATGCGCTGGAGATCGTCGGAGGAGGTTGTAGAAGGAAAAAATTCGGCAGGGACGACCAACGGGTCGCCATACACCATTTCGGCTGCCGAGACGTCGAGGGCATCTTTAGGAGTGGTCCTAAGTCGAAGGAGGACCCAGGGAAGCTGAGTAAACCAGTTGCAATCCTTGCTGCGGGACATCAAAGCTGCTTTGAGGGTGCGATGAAAACGTTCAACCATTCCATTGGCAGCGGGGTTGTAGGCCGTTATCTGATGTAGGGTGATGCCCAGGAGATTCGCTAATGACGTCCACAATTAAGAGGTGAAAGTGGTTCCCCTGTCAGAAGTAATATGCTCAGGGATACCGAATCTTGAAATCCATCCAGAGAGTAAGGCAGATGTACATGAGGCAGACGTTGCAGTTTCCATGGGAATGGCTTCAGGCCAACGAGTGGAGCGGTCGATGACGGTAAACAGGTAACGATGTCCTTGTGATGTGGGTAGGGGGCCTACAATGCCGATGTGAATGTGTGCGAAACGACGCTGAGGTTGAGGAAAGGTGCCCACTCCTGAATCCGTGTGTCGATCTACTTTGGAAGTTTGGCAAGAAGTAAAGGCGCGGACCCAATCCTTAGCATCCTTAGAAATGCCATGCCAAATGAACTTTGTCTTCATCAGCTGTGCAGTAGAACGGCACGAGGGATGTGAAAGGCCGTGGATGAAATCAAACACCTGTCGGCGCATGAGAGCAGGAATCCAAGGTCGCGGTCTACCAGTACTGACGTCAGAGAGGAGGGTGGTGTTGGAGTCTTCGAGGGGAAAATCTTCCCAACGGAGGGACGTGCAGGATGTCCTACAAGCTTGATACTCTGGATCCTGTCGTTGGGCTTCAGCCAGGGCGTTGTAATCCAATCCCAGTTGAATGGCAGCCAACGTGTTTCTTGACAGGGCATCGGCAACAGGGTTCATTTTCCCAGGGATGTATTGGAGGGTGCAATTGTATTCAGCCACGGCGGAGAGATGTCGTCGTTGACGGGCGGACCAGGCGTCAGACTGTCGAGTGAAGGCGTGCACCAGAGGCATGTGGTCTGTGCGAATGACGAAGGGCGTACCTTCTAAGAAATGGCAAAAGTGACGGACAGCCAAGTGCACCGCCAGCAATTCTCGATCGAAGGTAGAATAACCCGATTCTGCCTTGGACAGTTTTCTGCTGAAGAAGGCCAATGGGCGGGGCGAGCCTTTGACCACCTGCTCGAGCACTGCGCCAATAGCGACGTCGCTGGCATCGGTGGAGAGAAGGAGAGGGGCGTGTGGGATAGGAAAAGTGAGAGCCGCAGCAGTTAATAGGGCCTTCTTTGCATTGCAGAAGGCTGCTTCTTGAAGGGGACCCCACTTCAGGTCCTTTGGCTTGCCCTTGAGGGAGGCGTAGAGGGGAGCAAGAGTGGCGGCAATGGCTGGCAGAAAACGGTGATAATAGTTGATCATGTCCAAGAATTCCTGCAGAGCTTTGACGGTCGAGGGCGCGGAGAAATTCTGAACGGCTGCTACCTTCTCAGGGAGGGGATGGACTCCTTCAGGAGTGATACGGTGCCCTAAGAACGACACTTCGTTGGCGCCAAAGGTACACTTGTCGTACCGGTCTACAAGGCCGTTTTGTTGCAAGCGGTCGAGCACGATGCGCAGGTGACGGAGGTGTTCCTCTTTTGAGGAGGAGAACACAAGTATGTCGTCCACATAACATACACAGAAAGGGAGGTCCACTAAGATGCCATCCATGAGACGTTGAAACGTTGCCCCAGCATTACGAAGGCCAAAAACAGGAGTAATTGAAGGTGTATGTGCCAAACGGAGTGGTGATGGCGGTCTTCGGGATGTCTTCTGGGATCATAGGCACCTGATAATACCCCTTCAGGAGGTCGAGCGTAGAGAAAACCTTCGCTTTGTGCAGGTAGGAGGTTACATCGGCAATGTTTGGGAGGGGGTAGTGATCCGGTTCTGTTTGCATGTTCAGGCGCCTGTAATCCACGCACGGACGGAGGGAGCCGTCTTTCTTCAGAAAGATGTGTAAGGGTGACGACCATGGGCTGGAGGCTTTTTGGCAAAGGCCCATTGTCTCCATTTCGGCGAACGTCTGTTTGGCGGCTGCCAATCGTTCCGGTGCCAGACTGGGGGTCCCGTCGTCTTGATATGGGGATAAATACCGTGCTTGGCAGGAACCGTGGGCGTTTGGCGAAGTTCTGGACGGAAAACTTCCGGGTACGACGTGAGGAGGTGGGCGTAGGCATCCGTGGGTGCGCTGATGTGGAGAGCGAGGTTAGAGGGGGCGGGTTGAAGAGGTGTCGACAAGTACGAGTCTGCGTTGACCAATTGTCGGTGGGCGACATCGACCAGAATGTGAGGTTCTCGTAACCGTAGGTGGGTATCGCAGATCCGTTGGCACCTACCAAGGGGACGTCGGCAGATGTAGACAGACTACGTTGTGCCTTGAAGAGTTTCTTTGGCAAAAGAGAACGACAAGCACCCGTGTCTACCTAAAATCGCACGCCCGTTCCTGCATCCCGTAAAAAGAAAAGATTAGAAACATGTGAGGCCACCGTCACAAGCGATGGCCTACTTACACGTTTTTTGGCCACTGACAATCTTTGGCACATTTCTTCGCGGTTGCCCCGAATCTGAAGTGGTAGTAGCAAAACTGCGGTGGATGGGAGGTAGTAAGTGGCTGCAGAAGTCGTTCGTTTGGGGCGCGAGCGATTGGTGGGTGGTGGGCGGTTTTGTCGCCGCTTCGGCACGTCACGGGGTAGGCGTGTATGTCCTACGGCATTCATGTCAGCTTCGGTTGACGTTCAATAGGCATCCTCGTCGTCAGGGCTGGAGGCGTTGATGGAGGTCTTGAAGTGGCTGTCCATAAGGGCGTCGGCTTTGGTCATCAAGTCCTTTATGGGTAAACTATCGACATCGGGTATGGCAGCGCGTACAGGTTCAGGTAAACGGCGTATCCAAAGGGCAAGGAGTAGGTTCACCTCACGAGGAGAGCCGTCTGCGGCAGGTTGAAGGCGAGCGATACTGGTCATTTCCCTGAGGGCAAGCGAAGCCCTTTGGTCCCCCAACGGTTGTTGCGAGAGCTGAAAAAGCTTTGCTATACGGGCGGCTGGCGACGGCGAGTACTGCTGCAGAAGGTATGTTTTGAGGGTGTCATACGCTATTGGGGTGTCTCCTTGTTCACAAAGCCAGTCGGATATTTCTGGGAAGGTGTCCTCGGGTATCGCCGCGAGAACATAATCTGTTTTGGTGGTTGAGCGAGTCACGCCCCTGATACGAAAGTGGACTTCAGCGCGTTGAAACCAAGCAAACGCTTCTTCGCTGGCGAACGGTGAAAGTTTCAATGGGGCGGCCGCATCGCCAACTGCTGTAGTAGAAACTGTAGAGTCCGTCTCCGTCATAGTACCAACGATGGAGGGGCGAGGGAGGGTGGGGTGGAAGGCAGTGGGAGCGAGTCGACTTTCAGGGTCACCAATGTGACGGCGCCGAGTAAGGGTGTGAACTCAAAGGCAGATTGGAAACGACTGAGTTATATTATTGTGGAACACTCTCCTTATATACAAAACCTCAAGGCAACAGGACATAACAAGTTCACAAGACAGACAATATTACAGAGGAAAAACCAGACATGAATTTTCGTGTTCGTTTTAGTGCGAGGGAAGAGCGAAGATACAACCATAATATATACAAAAGGAATTATGTACAATTGTGTGAAACACGGTTGGTACAGTACAAATGAACAGATACCCAGAGGTTAATTAAAATTGTTTATTTAGCGGAAAGGAATGGGATTGCTGGAATCCGGTCAATCAATAAATTATTCCGTAATCCTTTTCAAATAAAGTTTAATGATCGCAAACGTGTCATATCATTTCACCAACTGCTAGCATTTTTCTACTTTGTTAAAAGTGGTCGATATCTTTATGGCAGCGATATTCAAAAGTTCAAACCTGCAGTGAAAGTTTTTATGTTGGACAGGCTGACACAAGTCTCTCTTTATAGTTCATATATGAAAGCTCTATTTTAATGTTGGTTCTGTTCGTAGGAGAATTGTTTTTTTCCTTATTTTCATTCAAAATTAGGCTATTTTCCATTTTGAAGCGTATGGGTTTATAGTATGCTGTTTTTCCAACTAGGGTTGTAGGTTATCTAGTAATGATAATAGTAATTACAGTTACCGAGTTTCAATAATACTTTAAAAGCTGGAACAAAAGGATAAAGGTTTTCGATGGTATTAGGACTAGATTGTATGGTATACTATCATACGGAATATAAACAGGAATTGTCCTTAAGAAGGTAAAGCTTTATTTTTCAACTTACTACTGTATTACATATTTCTCAATAAGACCTCAATAGCCTAATATACAGTAAAATATATTTGTCAGATCCTCAATTTCCTAGGAAAATGTGAATTAAAGGGCAAAGGTAAACATAGTTT
Source organism: Palaemon carinicauda (assembly GCF_036898095.1). Classification (NCBI taxonomy): domain Eukaryota; kingdom Metazoa; phylum Arthropoda; class Malacostraca; order Decapoda; family Palaemonidae; genus Palaemon; species Palaemon carinicauda. The sequence continues at coordinate 32,558,096 of NC_090736.1, forward strand.
GTCCTATAATATTAAGTCAAACCTCCTAATAAATTTTATAGAAATCTCTCTCTCTCTCTCTCTCTCTCTCTCTCTCTCTCTCTCTCTCTCTCTCTCTCTCTCTCTCTCTCTCTCTCTCTCTCTCTCTCTCTCTCTCTCTCTCCTTTAATTATTTGCCTACTGAATTTCCCTCTCCTCCCCTCACTCTCTCTTCATTAATTATTTACTTTCATAATTCCTAATCTTACCTCCTACCTTTTCCCTCTCCACGCATTTCGTCTCACATCAGATGCCAAATAATTCATAATCAATCAATCAATCACTGCTGAGAATCTATGTCATTTTATTTTGATGGTATGAATGATGATACTATTTACTTGGCCAATTGCTATTATAATCTCAAACTGTGTTAAGAATTATTTTGTGAAAACCGTTATAATTAGTTAACTTCGTTAGATTTTGCATAATCTCACTTGTGATATTTATATATATATTTTTTTTTAGTTTAATTAAATTTCTAGTATATATATCGAGAATGACAATGAATAAGATTTGTAACGAGACGTACATTCTGTTCTTATAACTTTTAGATAATTATGTAGTTAATATTTATGCATTTGTTGATACTTCACGTTTCAATTAATCACGTTTTCTTTAACTGATTACTAAGCCACATAAACTTATTTGGCGTATTACACGTAATGGGTATTTATAATAAAGTACTTAATAAGGGTTTTTTGAAGTAGCAAAACAACCCTATCCATTAAACTTTTATCTTTCTTTGTTTCTGTTAAATATGCTGTTTTTTTCTGTTTGTAAAGTATCTCCTCTTTTTGTATTCTCAAAAACGACTTGGCATTTAAAAATATTAAAATTACCATTATTACTAAATTTATTATTATTAAAATTGTTATTATTGGTGTAAATATTCAAATTGTTAAATTTTCTATTATTATCAAAATCATTAAAATGAATAGAGTTATCATTATTATTATTGCAAATATTTAGATTATTAAAATTGTTATTAATATTAAAATATTGAGATAATTATAATTATTATTAATAATGAGAAATATTTCAAATATTAAAATTACCGTTATTAGTAGAATTATTATTATCAGAGCACTACCTTTAACTGGCATGACTCAAAACCCGGAAGTTTCTTTGTTGGTCTTAAAACTCGGCCATTACCTATTCACTAATTCGAACTTTCACAAGAAAACGTCGAGTGATAAACTACATCTCTTTCATTGCAGATTCTAAAACAAGGTTTCGTTTAACGACAGTCGTAATATAACAAGGATGACCTAAGTCCTGTTTATTTCATGTAAGATGGTTTGAAATGTAGTGTTAGGTTTCTAATTTTAGGTATATTTTCTCATTTTTATTTCAATTTCTAAAAACATAATTTCGAATATGTTCTTTACTTTAATTTCATGTGTATTTTGATGTAATTTAAGATATATTCCTTGATTTATTTACAAACTTTAAAATTTCTTATTGGCTTTTTATTGAATTTCAAGTTTATTTAGTAATAATTGGATTTAGAAATATTTCTTCAGTTTACTTCCAAATATATTTTTCAATATCCTCAATTTCACGTCCCTGCTCTTTAAGCTAAACATTATAATCAACTGTTAGTTAAGATGGTTACTAGTCTTGCCAACCTTCCATCTCCACGTAATAATAACAGGAGCGCTGACAGTTAAGGTTATGGTGCTCCTAAGTGATGGCTGGTTTAAGGCTTAAAGGTTTTAAGGCCGCTCATGAATGCCAGAGGAAGGTACTGTGACATTGCCCTATCAAGCAGGAAAATGGAGACTGGCCATATATACATATAACCAGCGTCCAACCCCTCTTTCCACCCAAGCTAGGACCAAGGAAGGGCCAGGCAATGGCTGCTAATGTCTCAGCAGATAGACCTATAAGCTCCCCCACACCTCCCATTCTTAGGTCTCAAGGATGATGAGGTTACAGCGACCAAAGGAATTAACGAATTTTAACGGTACTCGAACCCCAGGCCGGCGATCATCAATCAGGGACGTTAACATGTAGGCCTACTAAGTGATGGCTGGTGAAAGTGTTATAAAGCATAATCCATCCCCATAACCTCTGATATATGGCGTCGTTTGCATGCTATTTTCTGGGGTTTTGAAAGAACTGAAAGCGTTTTTATTCGATCGAATTCCCCTCGTAAAATGTAAATGTGATCTCGCGGGAGTTTAAGGAAATCTACCCAAGTTTTGGATGATATAAGTTTCATATCCCCTAAACGCTTAAAAAAAAAAAAAAAAAAAAAAAAAAAAAAAAAAAAAAAAAAAAAAAAAACTGAATATCGGCAATTATGTGAGAAACGATGGTATAAGTTGTCCCAAATATAGAGACTCAGACATTTTGTTGATTTTACGGCTCGGCTTTACTGCACTCATATTACCGTTATATGTATCATGAATAGCATAAAGCTTCCACAAGAATTCTCTCGTACGATCTGCAAGATATATTTTACGGCTCTTGCAGCCTTAATATTCACGGTCTAAGTATCTGCTGAGTTATTAATGGGCAAAAATCCACTCTCCATTCCTTTCAACAATTTACCTCATAAAAGGCTCCCTGTTGGGCAAGGGTCCGTGCTGGCATATTTTGGATTAACCAGAAATAATCAACCTTGAATTTTTGAAGCAATGGAAACATCTTCTTTTTATTATTAATAATCAGCACCTTTAAGTGGAATTAGGATTAATGCAACCGGCAATTTTAACGATGGCTTTGATAATCGAGTTTTTGTTCGCCTAAATTTTCAACTGGGCTCCACAAGGCACTAGAAGAGTTGGAAGACTCAGGCCTGCATGGCTAAGGACGATGAAGCGTGAAATAGGACATTGTGAATGGAGCAGTATTGATTTAAAAGCTCAGGATAGTGACGACTGGCGACATCTAATCGAGGTCCTTTGCGTCAATAGGCATAGGAGGAGATGATGATGAGGATGAAGATGATGATGATGATGATGAAAGATATCCGGCATTTACGGCCTTGCTAGAATGGTAAAATAATCATTAAAAAATTCAAAGCACAGAAATCTGCTTTTCATCTTATGAACACACTAACTGAAAGAAGAAAGTAATGGGGATAGGTTAATTCTGTTTTCCCTTGGGCTAAACGTTGGTGTATGAATCGCTGTTCGTTATCTGGATTCAGGGTCATAGACATATGTGACAGCTCGAGGAATGTATAAACCTTCATTTAATAGTAATTACAGATTTTGATCTTTAACTGGAGCTGGGTAACTGCAAGTCATCTGTTTCTTATGAAATGGTGATATGGATTGTTTTCTGTGTTCGCTAAGTATAAGGACACATGAGTAACCAAACATATAAGAGTAGGGAGAGATGACGTCAGTGGTCAGTTGGGCTATAGACATAAACTCTCTGCTCTGTGATGTTGTGGCAGGGTGCGTTTTCTCAGAGCGAGGTGTACCAGGAACCGCTGCGTCCAACTGTACCTTAATACATCGAGGCCTTTGTGCTGATCTGAGTACGTGCGTGTGGTGAGATATTCCTTATGCTGTTTTTAACATAGAAAATGTATCGTATTTAGAGAAGACTTTTCCAACTTAGACTAGAGCATCCGTAGTAATAATAATGTTGATGATAAAAAAGCAGATATGGAAATGTGAAATGAAAGGTAATCTCCTGCTTTGAGAAAATATGGTTAATAATATATGTACGTAAAATTATTATTATTATTATTATTATTATTATTATTATTATTATTATTATTATTATTATTTGCTAAGCTATAACCCTAGTTGGAAAAGCACGATGCTATATGCCCAGGGGCCCCAACAGGGAAAATAGCCCAACGAGGAAAGGAAATATTTGAAGAACAGTAACAACATTAAAATGAAAATTTCCTATATAAACTATAAAAACTTTAACAAAACAGGAGGAAGAGAAATTAGTTAGAATAGTGTGCCAGAGTGTAACCTCAAGCAAGAGAACTCTAACCCAATACAGTGGAAAACCATAGCACAGAGGCTATATCATTACCCAAGACCAGAGAACAATGGTTTGATTTTGGATTATCCTTCTCCTAGAAAAGCTATTTACCATAGCTAAAGAGTCTCTTCTACCCTTACCAAGAGGAAAGTAGCCACTGAACAATTACAGTGCACTAGTTGACCCCTTGGGTGAAGAAAAACTGCATGCACACGCACACACGTACGCGCACACACACGTACGCGCGCACACACGTACGCGCACACATACACACACACACACACATATATATATATATATATATATATATATATATATATATATATATATAGAGAGAGAGAGAGAGAGAGAGAGAGAGAGAGAGAGAGAGAGAGAGAGGGGGGGGGGGTACTGTACATATACATATTATATGCTTGTATGTGTATTTGTATCCATATAATTATGTATAATTCTAAATATTTGCCGAAACTAATTCATAAAGATCATTTCTTACATGACAAGCGCAACGAAGACATGTAGTGATGTCATCAAAGATGATTGGAGAATATGCTTGATTTTGATTTGTATGATTTAATGTTTTAAATGTATGGCCTCAAATTATTCCTTATTTAAATTTTATATTGCGCTGGAGTCCACCTAAATCACTGTGCAAGTGAACAATTTATTATCATTATTATTATTATTATTATTATTATTATTATTATTATTATTATTATTATTATTATTATTATTATTATTATTATTATTAGGTAAAATACAACCCTAGTTAAAAAAGTAAGATGCTATAAGCCTTAGGGCTCCAAGAGCCAAAACACCTCGGCGAAGAAAGGAAATAATTAGATAGAAAGCAAACTATTTAAGGGAAATATGAATATAGAATATAAAATATTTTAAGATCAGTAACCTAACAATAGGAAAATAGATCTTTCTTATATAAACTGTGATGAGACACTCATATCAAACTGTTCAAGATAACAACATTCGCTGCAAGTTTAAACTTTTGAAGATCCACCGATTGAAATCCCTAATTAGGAATGTCATTCCAAAATCTGATAATAGATGGAATAAAACTTCTAGAATTCTCTATAGTATTGAGCCTTATAATGGAGAAGGCATGACTGTTACAATTAACTACATACCTAATACCACGTACAGGGTGGTGCAGTCTGGAAAGATGTAAATGGGAAGGATGGTCAGTAATTTGAAAAATCCTATGCAATGGCGCCAGATATTAATACCAAAATTAACAGTAAGAAATTTGGTAGACCGTAAGTTTTTGTCCAACAAATTAGAGATGGCGGTCAACAGTTGAAGACTAGATAAGAGAATAGTGCACGATATAAGGTAGAATGAAAGAAGTAAAACATTTGAGAATACATTGGTCACCAAAAATGTTAAAAAATTTTGTTAAGCCCAATTTTTTGATAAAGCATAAAGAGACCGAATGTGTTTCTCAAAAGTAAACATGAAATCAATTATCACATTTAAAACGCTAAATGAGTTGTATATAGATAATGAAACATTATTAATGAAAAGATCTTGATGAAGCGGAGCCACTGTCCTTGACCGACTTACAATTACACAATGAGTTTTGTTAGTGTTCAACTTCATGTTCCATATTTTCCACTATTCATTAAACTTAACTAGATCTATTTCAAGGGATTCAGCAACCCCTGTTTTGCATTTTGGAGATGGAGTTGATTCAAAGAGAGTAGCATCATCTGCATATGCTGCAAGCTTGTTTTCTAGGCCAAACCACATTATCATGCGTATATAATATGAAAAGTAATGGGCCAAGAACACTTCCTTGAGGAAACTAGATATTTATTACATTCCTATACTCACTGGTCTCATCAACAACAACTCTTTGTAATGGATTTCATTAAAATTCAGTATTGCTGTTGAGAAAAGACCCACCTACTCCCAACTGTTTGAATTTGAAAATAATGGCATCATGATTAATACGATCAAAGGAAGGACTAAAATCGAGACCAATCATACGAACTTCGCGACTATAATGGATTTCCGTAAAGCATTGAAAATTGTAAGATTTCCTGTGGATAATAAAAATTATTCACTAAGTGGAAGGTAATGGGATTGCTGGAATCCGGTAAACCAATAATAAATTATTCCGTATTTTTTTTTAGAATAAAGTTTAATGGTCGTAAACGTGTTATAGCATTTACCCAACGGCTACTATTTTTCTACGTTAATAAGCGTGGGCGATATGAAAAATACATCAATTAGATTATTTGCCTACCCAGTTACTGTAATAACACAGCTTGTTAACTAACAGCATAAATCGGTAGATAGATAGACATATTGATATACATTGAAAGCAGAGACACAAAGTTATAAATTAATCACACACACACACACACACACACACACACATATATATATATATATATATATATATATATATATATATATATATA
>NC_090736.1:32572008-32582008 GCF_036898095.1 Palaemon carinicauda
TATATGATTGAAGTGGGTCTGGGACAGGGGTATGTTATTTATGAGTGGATGTTCACCATCTTTATGGAAGGAGTGACATATGAGACTTGTCGATATAGGGGCACATTTTCTTGAATACGAAATGAAAAAAGTTATTAAGGGCTTAAGAATGAGTTGATGTTTCTAGATGACTAAGGACCGTATAGAAAAGCAGCAGAATATAGTAGGAGAGTTTGAAAGAGTTTGCATGAGACTGTTTCTAGTAAATGTGGGGAGAAGGAAGGTAATAAGAGTAAATGGAACAGAAAAGATTCATAATAAAGTTTAACATGGATGGTGGAAGAGTGGTATGAGTTGATTTATATATGGATCTTTGAGTAACAATAAAAATGATGGCAAGATGATAAAACAGGAAGTCACAACATATGAAAAATAAGAAAGGTATCAGGATGTAGGAAAAGGATTTGTAACAGATTCCTCTTGTGTGTGTAAGCCTTGTTGGGAATATATGAAAGGATTATTGAACTGATACTCCTCTATGGAAGTGAATTGTATATGAAAAAAAAACAAAAAACTAGATACTGTTGAAATTATTTTCTTGCTCCATTTATGTATGTATGTATGTATACATGTATATATTTAAATACAATATTTATATATGAGTGTATCTAAGCATTCAGATATTGTATAATTACGTATACGGTTTATTTCCAATGAATTATTTAGATCAGTTCCATCAGAATAGTTGACCTCCATCCCACTGCAATATAGAAGGAAGTCTACCAAATAGAGCGGACGGTTCATTTCCATTCCATGCTGTCTCTTTTATGATATAAAGTGACTTGTAACATATGAAAATTTTAAACATTTATTTAAATTCAAGCAAATTAACAAAGCGTAGGAATAGTATATACTTTAGATCTTAGAACCTCTGTAATGACCTGAATATCTCTCACTCATGTGTTTTGTGTGTTGGAAATAGAGAGTTAAAGGAAAACATGGTTGTGATGGCCTATGTGGCAGGTGATCGCCAGACTGAAGTTTGAGTCCCGTACAAACTCATTAGTTCCTTTGGTCGCTGGAACCTCATCATCCTTGTGAGCTTAGGGGACTCTATAGGTCTATCTGCCGAGTAATCAGCAGCCATTGGCTGACACCTTCCTGATCCTAGCTTGGGTGAAGAGGAGACTTGGGCGCTGATCATGTAGTAGGTTGGCCAGGGCTTCAGCCACCCATTGAGATATTACAGCGAGAGAGTTATGGTATCCTTTGACTAGCCAGACAGTACTACATTGGATCCTTCTCTCTGGTTACGGTGCACTTTCCTTTTGCCTACACATACAGCGAATAGTTTGGCCAATTCTTTACAGATTTTCTTCTGTCCTCATACACCTGACAACACTGAGAATACCAAACAATTCTTCTTCACCCAAGGGGTTAACTACTGCAATGTATTTGTCCAGTTGCTACTTTCCTCTTGGTAAGGGTAGAAGAGACTCTTCAGCTATGGTAAGCAGCTCTTCTAGGGGCAGTACACCCCAAAATTAAATCTTTGTTGTCTAGTCTTGGGGAGTGCCATAGCCTCTGTACCATGGTCTTTCGCTTTCTTGGGTTAGAGTTCTCTTGCTTGAGGGTACATTCCAGCACACTATTCTATCTAATTTCGCTTCCTCTCGTTTTGTTGAAGTTTTTATTGTTTATATAAGAAGTATTTAATTAAGTGTTGTTGCTGTTCATGAAATATTTACTTTTTCCCTCCTTCCTTTCTTTACTGGGCTATTTTCACTGGTCAGTCTCTAGGGCATTGCCTTGCTTCCAAGAGCAATGTCACTGTCTCTTGCTTCTACCATTCATGAATGGCCCTTAAACTTTTAAACCTTCCTTCTTATTAGTGGCATCTACGGGCTCACACTCACACTCACATTTTTGCATCCACACGCACACCCATACACACATACGAACATATATATATATATATATATATATATATATATATATATATATATATATATATATATATATATATATATATATATATATATATATGTATGTATTTATAATATATAAAACTATATTTACGTTTGTATTTGTATGCATATAACCTATAGTATAAGCTTACACATAGTTTCGAGTAACATTTTGACTTAAATTGGTGGCTAATATACTGTACATATGTAAATTTCAACCATACCTTTGCATCCTATAAAATCCATGAGCCTCTCTTCCGAGACCTTTTTAAGTCTCATACTCAGTCATTTCGTAAAAGGTATTAAAGTATAAAGGTTTATGTGCGGCGCTGACTTGCTTTCCTAAGAAATAGGAATTTTGGATTGTGGTGTGTGAGTCCTAAGAAGCAGGTGACTGCATAAGCGATGCATCTGAAAGAAGAAATAATAACTTGATTCGATCGTTTTAGTAGAAGATGGATTAAAATGAGTTTGAATTTAACTATAACAGGTATATAAGGATAAAATCTGTAATATATATATATATATATATATATATATATATATATATATATATATATATATACATATATATATATATGTGTGTGTGTGTGTGTGTGTGTGTGTGTGTGTGTGTGTATCCCATGTATGTGCGTATTTAGATATATCTCGACTCGATGAAAGAAAACCGAAGGTTTGATATTTCATTTTATTTTATTTTATGTGATCCACACTAATAATAACCCAAAGATTGTAGACGATTATTACCCTCTGTCTTCGTCTCTTATCAAAGAGAAGACAGAGAGAGAGAGAGAGAGAGAGAGAGAGAGAGAGAGAGAGAGAGAGAGAGAGAGAGAGAGAGAGAGAGAGAGAGGAGTCTTGTTTTCTATGGTATCTGAAAGCTCAGAGACGATTGTATAAACCTTTTCATTGATTGTGAACATTTCTGGACTTGAAACAATTCCAATATTGTTGATAGACATTCACCTGTAGGCTACACAAAATTCAAGGTCACTGACATGCCATGCACTTGTTTGTGTGAATAAGTACAATTACAAACCGTTTTATGAAAGTGTATTACTTATTACATAACACTAACGGAAACCCGTAATAACACGGAAAAAGTATACGGCTAGTTTTGTTTCGGGGTGGTTATCTTAGTTGAGAGAGAGAGAGAGAGAGAGAGAGAGAGAGAGAGAGAGAGAGAGAGAGAGAGAGAGAGAGAGAGTAGGGCTGAGTCTTATTTTCTTCGGTATCTGAAAGCTCAGATATGATTGCACAAACCCTTTAATTGATTGTGCATCATTTCTGATCTCTCTGTAATCTTTCAAGGCATCGTACATTGAACTTTGAAAGGAACAATCGTCAATATCGATTTGTTGTTCACCTGAAAATAAACCAATCAATTGAATTTCTTTTTATTTTTCGTTTATAACAAATGATATTGGCAACAATGACCTTAGATATCAATGTAGGAGAATGACACTCCAAAATGAAACCATTGTTCTCTAGTCTTGGGTAGTGCCACGGTCTTTTTACCATGGTCTTCCACTGTTTTGTGGTAGAGTTTTCTTGCTAGAGGGTACACACGGGCACACTATTCTATCTGATTTCTCTTCCTCTAGTTTTTTTACGTTTTTATAGTTTATGATCTATACAATAATTTATATGAAAGACCTATTTTAATTTCATTATTGTTCTTAAAATATTTTGTTTTAATTGTTCATTACTAATCTTATAGTTTATTCATTTCCTTGTTTCCTTTCCTCACTTAGGTATTTTTCCCTGTTGGGGCCCCTGGGCTTATTATAGCATCCAGTTTCTCTCGCTAGGTTGTAGCTTAGCTAATAATAATAATAATAATAATAATAATAATAATAATAATAATAATAATAATAATAATAATAATAATAATAATAATAATAATAATGATAATAATCTAAAACACTAATTGGAAAAGTAGAATGCTATAAGCCCAATGGCTCAAACTAGGAACATTAGTGCAGCGAGGAAGGGAAATTAACAAACTATACGAGTAGTAATGAATAATTAATAAAGAATATTTTATTATCAGTAAAAGCGTTAGAATAGGAGTACCATATAATTATAAACCATATAGAGAGACGTATGCTATCCTGTTCAACAAAAACATTTGCTCTACGTTCCATCGATTAAACTGCTAGGCAAGGAAGATCATTCTTCAATCTGGTTACAGCTGGAATAAAACTTTTAGAATACTTTGTAGTATTAAGCGTTTGATGGAGGTGTAAAGACTGTAGAATTAACTGTATACCTAGTACTACATACAGAATGGTACAGATTTGGAAAATTTGAAATCAAATGATTGTCAGAATCATGAAAAATCTTATGCAACATGCATAAAGAAGTAACTGAACGACGGTGCCAGAGCTTAATATCTAGATGAGGAATAATAAATTTATTAGACCGCAAGTCAGTGGCATAGGACCAGACAGAAGATCAATACTCGAAAGAAGGCAGAATGAAAAAATAATCTCGAGAATATAGTTGGGTCATTTTCATAAGTTCTGTGACCACTGAGAGCCGAGGTACTTTTCTCATTGGATTTGACTTTTTGGAGGGATAATAAAGAGATTTAGCCCCCATGCCCCTGTCAGAAGTGTGGGCATAACTTTTGAGAGCCCTGAATTTAAAAATGGCCGCCGTCACCTTTCAAAAAATTTACTTTTTCCTGGTTTGTCTTAGAGTGCTGTACAAAATATGTTTTATAGGTTTTTTTTTTTTTGGATTAGAAAATTCATTCCTGATGTCATTTTATTGATTTGACCTGTTTTTCATATTCAAATTCACTATAACTGCTGATTTTGAGCACCAAACGTTCAATTTTGCTAGGTCATTACAGACCTTTTATTGTAAGTTATAATGAAAGTTTTTTGTGATGAATTATTTTATTAATGATAGATGTAAAAGTTAAGACACAAAAATCACTTTACAACAAAACCAGTGTTAATGGTTGAAAAACGTTGAAACACAAGGAAATGTCAAACGATAAATTGATGTTGATTAGCAAGTGTACACCACTCAATCAATTGTTCTACATCAGTCATGGGACTTTTATACTTCTGAATCTGTTGAATCCCCAGAATCACTCATCTCACTGTTAGATTCACTTTCCTCTGAGGAGTCAGGAAACATGAGCTGTTGGGGCAAGTGGGTTGTGTGTGGCACACTAGTCGGCATTTTCCATTCACAAGTTTCCAGCCATGACCAATAGGGGATGGATGTTTAAGCAAGTTGTAGTGTAGTTGGCAATATGTGATATAGTTTGTCCTTTAAACATGAGGATTCAAGGAGTGGTCATCAGGTGGGAGGCGGATCATACTCTTCTTCTTAATTTTTTGCCACTTCGAAGCCATTGCTTGCCCACAAGTAGCATCTGCACTATCACCATATATACAGGACAGTAAAAAGGTCTTCATATTAGCTCTGATACTATCCTCCAAGACGATGCTTTCACTAGTTTGTCCCAGGAGCTTTCTTGCCACGGGATCAAAGATCACCGTCTCCATCACCTACTTCTTTCCATGGCCATAGAACCCTGACGTATGATCACTGCCAGTTATCACATGGAGAGGGATGATGATTTGTGAGACTTCTTCTAGTAGCATGTCACCGCAGTTAATAAAGACATGCTTGTGTTTGATAAGTAGATCACCAGGGAGTTGCTGTGAGAGATATGCTGCTTGAATGTACACATCTGTATCTTCACTGTCAAGTACAACTGCCCCAATAAAGTTCCCCGTCCTGAGCTTAGCATAGGCAGAGAACATCATTGTGTCAGCCTCTGGATGTCTGAAAATAAAGTCTGTGTTTGCCCCACCAGTGCTCACATTGGTTGCTCTTTCTCCCTCACAGTAAATTATTCCACAACATATCATAGAAGCTTGTGCTTTCAGCTGTTCCCCGAGGAGCTTTTGCAATCTGATCTTGTTCCCTGATCTGACCATCAGTTGGTTAAATTCAGCAGCTCCTGGGAATATGCCTGTGGGCTTTGGAAAACGTTTATAATATGTGCATGTTTTGCTGCCCTGCGATCGTGCTCATCATCCTTGATGCTAAAAGGAAGGTCAGACTTGTCGTTGATAAGAATGATGTAAGGGCTTGCATTGGCATGGCATGAGAAAATTATCTTGCAGATCTTTTCTAGATAGTCCTTCCAGCAGTACTTTGAGCCATCTCGCGTCTTTGCCTCACGGTCCTCGGGTGTGGGAGTTGCTAGCCACCAGATCATACCAATGTCGACAATGCTGATGTAGTTTTCTGGTTCTTGAGCAACTGGGTCAAGGTTAAACTGATCCAAGCGCTTGCTCTTCATTGTTTTGCGCATTGACCCGTTTGCATTGTACAGAGACAAGCACTCCTCAGTCACTCTCCCCTCAAGGGCTGACTCAAGTGGGAGCATGCCTGATCCTTCTGCAAGGTCCACCAAGGCCGCCAGACCTGACCTCTCCATCTGGGCCACTTTCATAGGCGTACCTGCTGGTGCTCAAATCTGTTCACTGGCAAAGCTTTGCCTTTTATTCTTGTGGATGGTTGCAGTGAGAAGCTGTGTCTTCGTGAATACTCGCTCTTTCAGGAGAGTTTCAACCTGATCTTGGCCATCTTGAAAAGCAGTGTTGAAGTCTTGTACTAGCTATGGAGAAGCAACCAGACCCGATTGCAGTGACCTCAGTAAAGGTGATGAGTTATCAAATGGTTCAGCGGTAAATTCTTTCATGCAATGCTTTAGATCATGAACTGCTTGCTCATCCATCTTCATCCTCTCTGGTTGTCACTCAACATGTTTCCTGCTGTATTGCTCACATTTGACATTCTGCTTCACTGGTGGGTAGGTGCCTGACACCTCAACATCCTTAAGTGCCCAGTGGTCATAGAAGAGAAGTGCATCTGAGTAGCTGATGCAGACACCACTCTTGTGAAGTGTGTCCACCAGGTCTTTACTCATTGTCATACCATGAACAGTGAGGCGAAGGTTAACTGCAGTTGAGGTGCACTGTCCAGTGACGTGCTAGGTGATTATGGAGGCCAAGATGAGTGTGGCAGGACTGAGATCAACAGTTTTTCTTGTAGGTTGTTTTAACAAAGACAACAACTGCAATAGTTGCTCACCTACCTCTTCAGCTTCTTCGAGATGGTCAATGCGAGGTGGCCATGGGACAGTAGATGTGTCTTTGCTCTTCTTTGAGAGGCGTGGTGCTAGGTTTTCAAGGAGCTGCTCATCAGTGATGCCAAGGGACAACATAGCAGCCTCAATATAGTCACCCCCTCCCGCAGTGTCATACACCCATGGACTCTTGTTCTTTGCATTTCCTTCTTGGAAACCAATTTTGTCATGATACTCATTTAGGACCAAACGTTTGATTTAGGATGACTTAACTTCCCCAACTGGCTAACCATAGTCACTGACAATACGTTTGCAGTTTGTTAAAAGAGACTGCAATGGATGGATCTCACACTCAGCAAAGATGACGGTATCCACGTGTCTAAAGAACAAATTGTTTGCCTCTGACATAGACACATTCTGAAGATGCATTCCTTTGTTTTGTTCAAACTTCAGGTGGCTTACATACTTTCTCCAGCAGTTATGGTGATACATAATGTCTGCTGCAAAAGGGTCTGACAGCGCTGATGTGAACTCGACAAATCGTGAAAGACGATTCAGCAACTCTTCATCTTTTATTAAAACTGTGTGGTGTTTGAAGGAGAGCCCTGACGAGTGTGTGTTGATTCTGAACATCTAGCCCTTTGCTCTATTTGGATGTTTCATGTCCTCACCCTTCAGACACCATACACATTTTGTTTTCTCGATGAGTGATCCACCCACATGAGAACGCAGGCGCTTAGTAGGCAATAGTCCCACTGCCTCATCATCACACAGAGCTGGCATTTCAGAGCTTGAGGTTTGACTTGGAACAAAGTCACTTTCGTTCCGTTTGTGTCATTGAGACTTTTCAACCTTGTCTGAAGATGAGATTGATATGTAGCATCCTTGGTGCATGTAATAATTTGCAGGCCCATCTTGTCATGAAGTGATGACGTAAATATCACCATACCTATCAAGTCCTGACCATCTTTTTGACTTTGACTCTAGAGACTCCCACTTTCCTTGGCTGATGGTATCTGAAGACTTACAAGTCTTTCCACATTTCCGTACATATTCATATGACATCTCCCTGACAATATCTATTTGAAATGTCTTGAGAATTACACTAATCAGTCTTGATCCTCTTTTAATAGTATGGAAGTAAGGAAGCAGAACCACACACATTGACCTGAAACAAAAGAAAACTCTCTTACCGGGGTGAATTTGAATATGAAAAACAGGTCAAATCAATAAAATAACATCGGAAATGAATTCCCCATGCCAAAAAACCCTATAAAACATGTTTTGTACAGCACTCTAAGACAAACTAGGAAAAATTTAATTTTTTGAACTGGCAACGACGACCATCTTGAATTCAGGGCTCTCAAAAGTTATGGCCACACTTTTGACAGGGCCATGGGCGCTAAATTTTCTTTTTCATCCCTCCAAAAAAGTCAAATCCAATGAGAAATGTACCTCTGCTCTCAGTGATCGGGGAAACTTATGAAAATGACTCAACTAATAGATTGATCACCAAAAATCTTAAAGGACTTTTTCCATTAGACTTTTGTGTGTGTGTGTGTGTGTGTGTGT
Source organism: Palaemon carinicauda (assembly GCF_036898095.1). Lineage (NCBI taxonomy): Eukaryota > Metazoa > Arthropoda > Malacostraca > Decapoda > Palaemonidae > Palaemon > Palaemon carinicauda. The sequence goes on from NC_090736.1 coordinate 32,580,649, forward strand.
GTGTGTGTGTGTGTGTGTGTGTGTATTTATAGAAGAAACAGATCGAATGTCTTTCTCAAAAGTAAATTTGTAATCAAGAATCGCCGCTAAAATTTATGAGTCGTATAAAGTTAAGGTCGTATTATCAATGAACAGATCTGGACGTTGAGGAGCCACTGTCCTCGACTTAATTACAATCATGCTTTGAGTTTTGTTAGGGTTTAACTTCATATCTAATAATTTGCACCATACACTCATTTTAGTTATATCTCTAGTAAGCTATTCACCATCCCCTAGACCTACATTCAGGAGATAGAATTCTGACAAAGAGAGTAGCATCATCTGCATATGCAATGAGCTTGTTTTCTAGGCCAAATCACATATCATGTGTGTATTGTATGAAAAGTAATGGGCCAAGAACACTACCCTGGAGAATTGTAACCTAGACGAATGGTTTCCTTGATTGTATTTTTCTAAGATTAATTATGAAATAATGTAAAAGAAACTATTAAAAGTTTAGGTTATTTGCAAATACGTGAGGTTTGTATTGGAAGGGTCCCCTAGGATATCTAGTTAGTAAAATAATAGGCTCAGAAACTTTGGCCAAAAAATAAAAATAACTTTGGCTTGATTATATAAGACCTACCTGCGGTTGATCACGAATCCCACCAGAAAATGGCTCAAAATAATACTTTTTAATTTGCAAAACATATGAACCTTAGAACCCTCACATATGAACCTTGGAACCCTCCAGTATTCAATTCTGATATCAAAGAGAATATAAACAAAGGTGGATACATTGAGACGTTAATTGCATAAGTTTAATTAATGTTATCATTTCTGTTATGCTTAAATGAGATAGCTGGATAGTGTCAACAAGGAACTCTCTTTTTTTTTATCACCATTATTCTTATACAAGGAACTCTATTGTCCGTTAATTATATTGAAAAACTTTTGCACCCACCTCTTATTTGTGATACTTAGATTGTTGGCTGTATATTTTGCAATAAATAGTGCATATAGAACTTATTTCCTTGATATATATGATGATGTTCTTATCTGGCTTTGTAAAACAACTATATATATATATATATATATATATATATATATATATATATATATATATATATATATATATATATATATATTTATATATATATATATTTAAATATATATATATATATATATATATATATATATATATATATATATATATATATACATATATATATATAGATATAGATATATATATATATATATATATATATATATACATATATATATATATATATATATATATATATATATATATATATATATAAAATATATATATATATATATATATATATATATATAATTATATATATATATATATATATAT
>NC_090736.1:32589508-32599508 GCF_036898095.1 Palaemon carinicauda
TTTTACAAGAAAAATCAAAATCTCGTAAAGGAAAGTTCCAAAGTTACATTTAACTTCGCCTCACTGGTTTTGCTTCCGTACGTTGTGTGAATTTCGTGTATGTTTGTTTTTTATCTTAATAGTATCTCGTATAGACAAGCTGTGTTATTTAATGGATGTTAAACCTTTTGATAACGAATTTATTTAGTGATACTATGTGTCGTTTGTGATACATTTTGTTTCCATAAAGGATTAAATACATTTGTGTAATGAGAAATGAGTCGTCGGTCAAACCTTACTCTTATATATTTGTTTCCATTCGGTAAATTGTAATAACTCGCATTTTAGTGTTTTCATTGTATTTTGGTGTTTCTAAAATAAGAAAAAAATAATTATGAGTTCATATTACTATACGTAAAGATCGAGATGAAAAGCGCCTGGTTACGATGGGATAACTGGTGAGATGATACTGGCTGAAAAAGAAGTGACCCCCAAAATACTTACAAGATTATTCAGTAGAATGTGCCATGAAGAGGCAAAACCTGATAAATGGGAATTAAGAGTGTTGGTGACAATGGCTAAAAAAAGGAAGACCTGACTGATTGCAATAATTACAGAGGTATCACGCTTATGTCAGTTGTCATGAAAATATATTGTATGCTTTTTCAAAAGATACTAGAGAAAAAAATTGTTTAAAATTTGAGATGAACAAGCAGGATTTCGAAAAGGTAGAAGTGATACTGACCATATTCTCATTTTGAGACATATACAACAATACGTAGAATATAGAAATCCACTTTTGATAGCATTTGTGGAATATGGAAAAGCCTTTGAAAGTGTGCACCGGGCAATTTTGTGGAGAAGCCTGCGTTGTTATGGAATTCCTCTTAAATATGTGAAGTTGATTAAGTCTCTTCACGATCATAGCATGTGCAAAGTTAATGTTAGTGGAGTCCTATCAAATGAATTTCCAGTGAACAGCGGAGTACTCCAAGGGAATGTGTTGTCACCTATGTTATTTATCTTCCACATGGATTTTGTTATGCTTAGAACAGTTGGAGATGGTAAAAAAGGATTTTACTGGATTGGTGATAGGAAATTAGCAGACCTAGAGTATGTTGATGATGCTGTCCTTGTTAGCAGAACACCACAGAATTTACAATGCTTGCTTGCCAGAATGCATGAAATATCACACAATGTTGGGTTCAAGATAAATAGAAGAAAGACAAAGGTAATGAAAACGGAATATGCAATGGAAGATAAAATATCCTTGGAAGGAGAATGTCTTAATGAGGTAGAACCCTTTAAATATTTAGGAACTATTATATCCAATAAAGGATCTTCAGAATCGAAGTTTAATGAAAGATTGAAAATACAAATCAGACAATGTGAAATTTTGAAATCAAATTGCCCCGAAATTACATAAAAATTAGGCTATATATTAGTTTAGTGAAATCGGCGTCACTGTATGGATGTGATTCGTGGTATGACAATGAAACAATATTAAAGAGATTTTGATGTGTGAACAATGCTTTCCGAAGAACATTAGGATTTGAATGGCAGGACAGGATTAAAAATGAAATTATAAGAAAGATTACTGTACTCGAGTGCCATATGCGGATGGGATCATGGTGAGCAGTAGACGGGGAGGGTTTGGGCATGCTCTTCGCACTCCCCAAGAGAGCTTGGTTCATTAAGCATTTAACTGGGGTCCACAATGTTATGTATTATTGTAACAATGTACTATATTATTTCAAGTGTTTCAGGTATTGCACAACATTGCATCATATTGCATGAATAAGACATGTTATGCTTTGATCATAAGAGTAATGATTTGTTTTGGTATTAGGATTCAAACATTTGTTGGTTACCTCAGATAAGATGTGATTCTTTATGATTTATGCTGGAGTAGGATTTAAGTCTTTTCAGAGCGATGCTCTTTTGTTTAGCAATGTTTTGGTTTGTGAGATTTGTGTAAGACGCTCCATATACACTTGAGAGTCAGCTGTCACAAAGTGAAGTTCATAATGTAGTCTTTTATACATTAAACGTCTTTTTATAATACTAACGTATTATTATCCATCAAGCATACATCAACGAAGATGGGATCAGCTGAGAAATAATTACTAACGATTATACATCTCTGTTCCAGGTAATTATTATGGTTAATAGAACTTCCTACCTAAACATACATACATTATATTTTGGCGACGAGGATGGGATCAGCTGAGAAATAATTACTAACGATTATACATCTCTGTTCCAGGTAATTATTATGGTTAATAGAACTTCCTACCTAAACATACATACATTATATTTTGGCGACGATTAAGGACGACGGACAAGCAGGGAGAAGCAAGCAGGGAGAAGCATTGGAGCCTATGTACAAAGACGGCCAGCACAAGAGAAGTTCCGTTTTTACAGTGGAAAACAAGAGTAAATCGCCCAATGAAGATTTTACCAGCAGCAGAATAGGAATTTCATCAAATACACAAAAAGGGTGAAATTTAAAGTTGGGTAGGTAGGAAGTATACTTGTGACTGCAGTATAGTAGCTTAACCTACCACAAGGTAAGCAAACAAAATGCCTTTTAATATCGAACCGCCACCAGGTTTTAGCGTCACTGCTGAGCCTAATTCTGTTGCAACACGATGGCAACAGTGGTGTGAGGAATTTAAGATTTATTTAGAAGCATTAGGGAACATGAAGGATGCACAAAAGAAGGCATTATTACTTCATACAGCAGGTAGGGAAGTTCGGGAAGTGTTTAAGACTTTGCAGCCTACAGATGACACAAGTGAAGCTGCAATTAAGGCACTTACCACATATTTTGCTCCTCAAGTCAATAAATTTTTTGAAAGATACCAGTTTTCAGCGCAAGCTTATCAGAAAGAAAATGAAAGTTTAGATGCATTTGTGACTAGACTAAAGAATTTAGCTGTTTCATGTGAATTTCTAGAGTTAGAAAATGTTATCATAGATCAAGTAATTGCACATTGCACATCAGAAGAGCTAAGAAAGAAATTATTGCAAGATAAAGATTTAACATTAGAAAAGGTATTGATAACAGGCAGAGCTTTAGAAACATCAAATAGGCAAAGTCACATAATAGGTAGTTCTACAAGCAATAGAATGGAAAATTCTAAAATTAATACAATAGGTTTTAAGTGGAAAACCAATGAGAATCAGAGAAGGAATATGACAAAGCCTAGTCATAGAAAAGTGCCTAACACTAATGTTCATAAATATCAAAATCAGGCTTATTCACAGAAACAACAGGAAAAACCCAAGTGTTTTAGGTGTGGTAAAACTGATCATCTTGCATACGAAGCAAAGAAATGCCCTGCTACTGGACAGACATGCCAGAATTGCAGAAAGCTGGGTCATTTTGCAACTGCTTGTAGATTTCCTAAACAGTACGCAAAGAAAATAAATGCTACAGTTGATACTATGGGTCAAGAGAATAATGAGGAAAATGTTCATGATAATCAGGTTAGTTCAGAAACTGATTTTGCGTTTCACATAAATTCAGTCAATAAAGGTGCAAAGAAACATATCATGGTAGAAGTAATCATAAATGGTAAACCAATTTTGATGCAAGTTGACACAGCAGCCGATGTATCAATTATGTCTGAGAAAATGGCTAAAGGCATTCCTAATATGTTATTAGAAGGTACAAATAGAGTTTTGAAAAGTTATAATGGTTTTGATATTCAGGTAATAGGTGCTTCGAACGTAGAAGTACAGTACAAAGAACAGAAATTAGAGAGAATGCCATTAACAGTAGTAAAAGGTAATGGACAAACTTTGCTAGGTTTAGATTGGCTACAGTATTTGAAGTTAGATTGGCCTAGTATTTTGAAGGTTGCAGGTAGACAAGATGAAAACAAAAATGAAATGTCTATGGGTGATATCATATCAGAGTTTCAAGACGTATTTGAAGATAAAATAGGTACAGTAAAGAACGCAAAGGCAATTTTAGTTTTGAAACCTGACAGTTCTCCTAGATTTTTTGCTCCGAGACCAGTACCGTATGCATTGAAAAGTGCAGTTGAAACAGAAATCAAGAGATTAGAAAGTGAAGGTTCTTGGGAAAAGATCACATATTCAGATTGGGCTACACCATTAGTTCCTATTGTGAAGGAAAGTGGACAGGTTAGGTTGTGTGGAGATTACAAAGTAACGTTAAATCCACAACTGCAAGTAGCTCAACATCCCTTACCAAATCCGAAAGACATGTTTGCAACTATGTCAGGATGCAGTGTTTTTTCTAAATTAGATTTAAGACACGCATTTCAACAGCTTCCCATAGATGAAACTTCACAAGAATTATGTACAGTAAATACATCCTTAGGTTTGTTTAGGCCAAAGAGATTACCTTATGGAGTTGCAAGTAGTCCAGCTATATGGCAACAAACTATGGATAAGATTTTTTCAGGAATGCAAGGAGTATTCATTTTTATAGATGATATTTTAATTGCGGGTAAAGACACAAGAGAACATAGAGAAAGATTGCGAACAGTTCTGAAGAAGTTGAAGGAACATAATATTAGAGTAAATAAGAACAAATGTATTTTAGAAGTTGATTCAGTGGAATACTTAGGTTTTGTAATAAATGGCAAGGGTATTCACAAAACTAAAGAGAAGATTAAAGCTGTACAATCAACAAAAGTGCCAGAAAATGTTAAGGAATTACAATCATTTCTAGGTTTAGTAACATTTTATGGGAATTTCATTCAGAATTTGTCTACAATTGCACATCCATTGTATAATCTGTTGAATAAGGGTGTAGAATGGAAGTGGACAAAAGAGTGTCAGGAATCTTTTGAAAGAATCAAGCAGGAAATAACATCACCTACATTCTTAGTACATTATCAAATGGATTTACCAGTTAAATTAGTTTGTGATGCATCAAACATAGGTCTAGGTGCAGTATTATCTCATGTAATGCCAGATGGAACAGAAAAACCAATTGCATTCACTTCTAGAGTATTGAACAAGGCAGAAAGGAATTACTCTCAAATAGAAAAGGAAGGTTTAGCATTAGTTTATGGGGTTAAAAAATTCCATATGTATCTTTATGGTAGGAAAAAGTTCACACTTGTTACAGATCATAAACCTTTATTAGCAATATTGGGTCCAAAAGCAAGTTTACCTACGTTGGTAGCTGCAAGACTACAACGTTGGGCAGTTACGTTAGCAGCGTACCACTATGATATAGAATACCGTCCAACATCAAATATGGGTAATGCAGATGCTTTATCCAGATTACCCGTAGACAAAGCTCCAGAAGAGTATGATGACAGTGTTTTATTAATTTCAGTATGTAATGTACCAATAACTGCAAAAGATGTACCAAGCAAGACCCAGTACTTAGTAAGGTTTTGGAGAGTTTAATGACAGGTAGGGACTTATGTGGAAAGGAGGAAAATTGTAAACCGTATAAGGATATATGGTATGAACTGAGTGTGACACAAGGAATAGTGATGAGAGGTTCCAGGGTAGTTATTCCTAATTCACTGAGAAATAAGGTTTTGTCTGAAATACATGCTGATCACCAAGGTATTGTAAGATCAAAGTCAATTGCGAGAACTTTTGTATGGTGGCCAGGTGTAGATAAAGATGTGGAATGTTATATAAAGAATTGTATGAATTGTGTTATGCAACAAAACAATCCTCAATTTGCTAGAATGCACCCGTGGGAGTTACCCAGGTATCCATGGCAACGAGTGCATATAGATTTTGCAGGTCCTTTTTTGAATTATTTGTTTTTGATAGTAGTAGATGCTTACAGTAAGTGACCAGAAATTATCCCAATGAAGACGACAACGTCTTACGCCACAATAAAAGAGTTAATGCAAATTTTTTCAACGCATGGTATTCCAGAAAGAATTGTTACAGATAATGGTCCACAATTTACTTCACAAGAGTTTAAAGAATTTTGTAATGTCAATGGTATTAAGCATACATTTTCAGCTACATATCATCCATCTACTAATGGAGAGGCTGAAAGATTTGTCCAAACATTTAAGCACAATATGAAGTGTAGAAGAGCAAATTCAAGTAATATATTTTTGCATGTGTCAAACTTTTTATTGTCTTATAGAACAACGCCGCACAGCACAACAGGCGTGGCACCCTCAAATTTGTTGATGGGAAGGAGGATAAGGTGTAAGTTAGATTTGTTGTATCCAAGTTTGCAAAGTGATTTAGAAGATAAAGGGTATAAACAAGTAGCAAAGCTTCCTAATGTAAGACATTTTTTACCTTTGTCTGATGTCATGGTAAGATCGTACAACACTCCAGAGAAGTGGGTACCAGGAGAGATTGTAAGAGAGATAGGAAATTTACATTATGATGTTCGTGTTGGTGATAATGTTGTAGAACGTCATGTTGATCAATTACAGCCGTTAAACAGAAAGACAGTAGAGCATGTGAATGTTAGAGATGAGAAACTTAAAGAAGTAGTTAGATCAAATGAGTCAAGTATTAACCAAGATGGTCCAACATCCAATGTAGATTCAGAACCAATTCATGTACCAGTACAAGATGAGGTTAAAGTGCTTCCTAATAGGATTAACAGAGGAAAGCCCCCTGAGAGATTAGATTTATGAATATTTTTACAATGTCAAGTTAAGGGGGAGGAGACTGTTATGTATTATTGTAACAATGTACTATATTATTTCAAGTGTTTCAGGTATTGCACAACATTGCATCATATTGCATGAATAAGACATGTTATGCTTTGATCATAAGAGTAATGACTTGTTTTGGTATTAGGATTCAAACATTTGTTGGTTACCTCAGATAAGATGTGATTCTTTATGATTTATGCTGGAGTAGGATTTAAGTCTTTTCAGAGCGATGCTCTTTTGTTTAGCAATGTTTTGGTTTGTGAGATTTGTGTAAGACGCTCCATATACACTTGAGAGTCAGCTGTCACAAAGTGAAGTTCATAATGTAGTCTTTTATACATTAAACGTCTTTTTATAATACTAACGTATTATTATCCATCAAGCATACATCAACGAAGATGGGATCAGCTGAGAAATAATTACTAACGATTATACATCTCTGTTTTAGGTAATTATTATGGTTAATAGAACTTCCTACCTAAACATACATACATTATACACAAGGCACTAGAAGAGTATGAAGACCCAGACTTACATGGCTGAGGACCATGTTAAAAGCTCAAGATAGAGACGACTTGCGAAATCTAATCGAGGCCGTTTGCGTCAACGGGCGTAGGAAGAGATTACATTAAACTATTCTCTTAAAAATCTAAGTAATTTTGGCACCAATTTTAAATACATAGCAATTACAATTTAAGTACATGGATGAAAAACAATGTCCATATTAGGCCTCAAAAGCGATAACTTCATGGTTTAAATGTGATGATTATATTACACGTTTCCTTTAGAAGTGGAAAATTAGAAATTTCTGGATATTGTTGCGCTTTGAAGATCAACAAGGAGGGAGTGAGGGTAATTGAAAGTGACACTCAAGAGAATTTACGGAACTTGGAATCTGAGAAAGCACTTTGATCTTCTCCAGGTTTTTAAGCATAAGAAAAAAGAAAAAGCGAAATTACATAAAACAGATAATGCTTCATAATAACTGTTAATGTAATATCACATAGAGTTAAAAGTTTAGAAATAAAAAATTACTCGGGGTTTTTTCGATTTATTTTAATTTACCATAATTATACTCAAGTACGTATTTCCTGATCTTGAGTCAAATATATTGAAACCATGGCCAAATTAAATATTGTTTTTACAATTTTGCGTCCCACTTCGAGCTGAATGAATTACTTAAGATTTAATTAAGTCAGATTGTTTTAGAACAAATAAGATTTAAATGTAAACTGTATATAATGCTGATTTAAAACAAATTGGTTTTAAATTTAAATTTCATATAAGGCTGGTTCAATACAAATGGGTTCGACATGTAAAATGTTTATAAGGCTGGTTTAAAACAAAAAGGTTTTGAATATAAAACTTAAACAAGGATTGTATAAAACAAATATGTTTTAAATGTAAAACTTATTTGAAGTGGGTTTAAAAATAGACTCAAAATCTCAATCTGTGGTTAATAAAGAGACGAAATACTTGAACAAAAAATTTATCTAAATACTTGTCTTTGCTGGTGTTACGTTTGATCAATCATCGGCGTTTGAACATTCTGGTTGACCAGTCATCAACGTTCAAACATTTTCGTTAACCAATCACCAACGTCAGAACATTCTCTGACTACTTATCAACGTCTGAACATTCTTGTTGTCCAATCATCAACATCTGAACATCCTCTTTAACCAATCGTCAATGTCCGAACATTCTCTTTTGACATATCATCAACGTCTGAACATTCTTGCTGACTAATCATCAATGTTTAAACATTCTTGCTGCCCAGTCATCAACGTCTGAACATTCTCTTTAACCAATCATAAACGTCCAAATATTCTTGTTAACAAATCATCGACGACCGAATGTACTAGATATCCAGTCATCAATTTCTGAACATTCTTGTTGACCAATTCAACTTCTGAACATTCTCATTGACCAATCATCAACGTCCGGATATTCTTAGGTTGAAATATAAGGTCACAATTACTTTGCTACTTAACTCTGCGTCGAATATAATGATTTTTGAGTTGATTAATTCTTTATTCGTCTGCTTAGAGCTTCCCTGACATGCAAGCGACGGCAGACTTATAGGAAGTAAATATTTCCGTTATGATCAAAAGAAAATTATTAACACAATGAGGACCATGTAAACGGAATTTTTTCTCTGCAAGATTTTTAGTATAATTTAATTTTAGTGGAGAGAGAGAGAGAGGAGAGAGAGAGAGAGAGAGAGAGAGAGAGAGAGAGAGAGAGAGAGAGAAAAAAAAAAAAGAGAGAGAGAGAGAGAGAGAGAGAGAGAGAGGAGAGAGAGAGAGAGAGAGAGAGAGAGAGAGAGAGAGAGAGAGAGAGAGCCTTACCTTATCTTATTGCCTTATTCTATACTCCACCAGAGAGTTGCTTATGCATCTTCCGGTGTATTTCGCATCTTCCAGTCTTGGATGGTCTGGGATGCATCTTAGGTGTTTATCGAGCTTATTCTTAAACGCATCTACGCTCACTCCTGATATGTTTCTTAGATGAGCTGGCAGCGCATTAAATAGTCGCTGCATCATCGATGCTAGTGCGTAGTAGATTAATGTCCTGTGTGCCTTCCTGAGTTTTCCTGGTATAGTTTTGGGCACTATCAATCTACCTCGGCTTGCTCTTTCTGATATTTTTAGCTCCATGATGTTTTCATTAATTCCTTCGATTTGTTTCCATCCTTGTATTATCATGTAGCGTTCTTTTCTCCTTTCTAGACTGTATAATTTTAAAAAGTGCAATCTTTCCCAGTAGTCAAGGTCCTTAACTTCTTCTATTCTAGCAGTAAAGGACCTTTGTACACTCTCTATTTGTGCGGTATCCTTTTGGTAGTGTGGGTACCATATCACATTGCAGTACTCGAGTGTACTACGTACATAAATTTTGTACAGCATAATCATGTTTTCGGCTTTTCTTGTTTTAAGTTTCTGAATAGCATTCCCATTTTTGCTTTACATATAGCCAACAGTGTTGCTATTTGGTCGTTGTATAACACATTCCTGTTTAACATTACACCAAGGTCTTTAATTGCTTCCTTGTTTGTGATTGTCTCGTTATTAGGTCCCCTGTATGCATATACCATTCTTTCTCTGTTTCCATAATTTATTGATTCGAATTTATCGGAGTTAAATACCATCCTATGTATCTCCGATCATTCATATATTTTGTTTAGATCTCTTTGTAATGAGTTCCTATCTTCATAACAAGTAATTTTTCTACTTATTCTTGTGTCATCGGCGAAACTTCTAACTACAGAGTCTTTAACATTACAGTCTATGTCTGAGATCACAATAACAAACAGCAGTGCAGCTAATACCGTACCTTGTGGCATGCCAGATATTACCTGAGCTTCATCTGATTTCTCGTTATTTGCA
>NC_090736.1:32604508-32607008 GCF_036898095.1 Palaemon carinicauda
TTTATCAAAGATATATATGTATATATATATAAATATATATATATATATATATATATATATATATATATATATATATATATATATATATATATATATATATATATATATGATAGTGTGGGGAGATGTAGCAGTTGTAAAGGAAAGGATTTGTCATGAATACAAAGTAAACTGTACTTACTTTATTGACACTTTGAATTTGTATTGAAAATATTCATTAGCTATTCCTGAAAGTACTAATGAGAATATATGAACATAATTAGCAGTTTAAAAAAAAAGTTATTAAATTTATTATCTCTGGGGGTATAGTGCGCCACTTGTAATCATGCAATGCACCACTGTTGGCGCATGCGCCATAGGTTGGCCACCCCTGGCTTAATTGAACCAGGAAAAACCGCAGACTACGTTTAGAGATGGATCTCATTGCCTTGCAAATAGGTAAAGACAAAGGAAATCCTGTGAGATGCAGCTTGAGGAAAAATGTAAACTCGTTATCCGTATTCCTGAATTCGACATGAATATATACGGTGACCACTCATAAACTTAATTCTCTCTTAATGGGTCAGTTGGTAGAGTCCTCGCAGGCATTGTTTTCGTCTGAATAGGCAGGGGGTTCGAATCTCTGCCCGGCCAGAAGCTATTACCATAAAATGAATTCCACTGGATATATATTCACAAGATAGAATTCGGTATTAAATGCCATTGTGGTTGATATTTACACACACACACACACACACACACACACACACATATATATATATATATATATATATATATATATATATATATAAAGTAAATCATCTCCTCCTACACCTATTGACGCAAAGGGCCTCAGTTAGATTTCGCTCTAATTTTAGCTTTTAAATTAATACCTCTCCATTCATAATCTCCCACGTCACGCTTCATAGTCCTTAGCCATGTAGGGCTGGGCCCTCCAACTCTTCTTGTGCCTTGTGGAGCCCAGTTAAACTTTTAGTGAACTCATCTCTCTTGGGGAGTGCGAAGAGCAAGCCCAAATCATCTCCATCTACCCCTCATCATGATCTCATCCACATATGGCATTAGAGTAGTCTCGCATATAGTTTCATTTTTAATTCTGTCCTGCCATTTAGCTCCCAATTTTCTTCTCAGGGCTTTGTTCTCAAATCTACTAAATCTATTGAATATTGTTCTATTGTCATGCCATGATTCACGTCCATACAGTAACACCGGTCTTAGTAAGCTGATATATAGCATGACTTTTATGTTATTTCAGGTCATTTGATTTACAAATTTTTCTCAACTTAGCCATTGCCTAGTTCGCTTTTTATCAAACTTCCATTAAACTTCAATTCTAAAGACCCTGTATTGGAGATCAAAATTCTTAAATATTTAAAGGATTCTATCTCATTAATTCTTTCTCCTGCCAATGATATTTCTTCTTCCATTGCATATTCCGTTCTCATCATCTATGTCTTTCTTCTATCTATCTTGAGCCAAACCACTAATGATATTCCATGCATTCTGGCAACCAAGCTTTGCAAGTCATGTGGTTTTTTGCTAATAAGCACAGCGTCATCAGCATATTCTATGTCAGCTAATATTCTATTGCAGATGTAGTCCAATCCTTCTACACCATCCCCAAATGTTCTATGCTATGCATTACAAAATCCCTGAGGAGGATAAACAACATTGGTGACAACACATTCCCTGTTCACTGGAAATTCATTTAATTGGACTCCACTAACATTAACTTTGCTTTGCTCTTGAACAGACTTGATAAAATCTACATATTCAAGAGGAACTTCATAATAACGCATGACTCGCCACAAAATTGGCCGGTGCACACTATCAACGCATTTTTCATAGTCCACAAATGCTATCAAAAGTTAATTCCTACATTCCATATATTGCTGTACAACATATCTCAAAATGAAAATTCAGTCAGTACAACTTCTACCTTTTCTAAATCCTGCTTGTTCACCTCTCAGCTTTTCGTCAATCTTTCTCTCTAGTCTCTTTAGAATAAGCATAATGTATATTTTCATAACAACTGGCGTAAGTGTGATGCCTCTGTAATTATTTCAATCAGTCAGATCTTTTTTCTATTTTGCCATTTTCACCAACACTCATAGCTCCCATTCATTAGGTTTTGCCTTTTCACGCCACATTCTACAAAATAACCTTTTAAGTATTCTGGGAGTCACTTCATTTCCATTGGGTTTCCATTTCTTGAGTGTTTTTATGATAGCTTCCAATTCAAAAGAACTGAATTTATTCATGGTCACACCAAAGTCTTCCTCAGCTTCAGGTACATCAATCAAATTATTCCTTTTTATACCTCCTATTCATGACCATGCTAAAGTGTTCCCTCCAACGTTGCCTTTCTTCATGTTCTTTTGTTATAACAGGTCCATCAATCTTTTCGATTGGTATATACCTCTTATTCATTGCCCCTGTGGTGATTTTATTAATGATTCTGTGAACAATTCTTACACCATAGGCACTCCCTGAATTTACAGCT
>NC_090736.1:32612008-32629508 GCF_036898095.1 Palaemon carinicauda
CATTAATAGCCTATATCTAGAGAAAATTCAGAGAGAGAGAGAGAGAGAGAGAGAGAGAGAGAGAGAGAGAGAGAGAGAGAGAGAGAGAGAGAGATGCAAAAGAAATGTTAGCTCCTCTTAAATGAAAAAAGGATTTACGAGTCGGGGAAAAGAGATGCAAGAAAACAATTCAAAAATCTCTCAGTAGAAATAAAGATGAGTCACTAAACCATCTAATCCGATGATTGACTGATTAATTGATTGATGGATTCAGTTTTGAGTATAAGAGAGTTCCAGCTGGAGTTAAATGTTCTTGTTTTCCTCTGGTTCAGATTCGTGATAGTCTCATTAATGCTACGCAGCAAACTCCAACTAACATAACAAAAGGAAATTCGTGAGAAACAAATAAATTCAGATGAGTAATGTATCTATGGTATGGTTCAGTAATATAAGCTCGGTAATTAAAGCCATTACGAAGGCCGCTGTACCATGTGTCCGCAAAATATTATTTTTACCGTTATTTCATATTTACTTACAAACGGAAGTGGATGAGTAGGAATAAGGTACAAGTTTACATTGTAATGATGCAGAATTACGTACAATTCAGAGCATCTCGGTAAGACAGACATGACAGACGTGTCATTCTTGTTGAAATATACAGTACAGTACATTGACGTATGATTTTCTGTTTTTCAATTTATTTTTTTTTTTTCCAAATCCAAATCCAATGAATAATCCTTTATGAATGGACCTACCCGTTTTGGAACTATTATAAAATTTGGCTCAAATCTATTGTATGCGTCGATATCTATCTACTTATTCATCTATCTACATATATCTATCTGTCTATTTAATTTAGATACCGCAATACTTATGCAAGTTTTATTGTTGAGTGATATTTAGGTTTATTGTACTAAGATAATTGAAAGTAATCCAATTATAGTAGTAGGCTGGCCAGGGCACCAGCCACCCGTTGAGATACTACCGCTAGAGAGTTATGGGGTCCTTTGACTGGCCAGACAGTACTATATTAGATCCTTCTCTATGGCTACGGTTCATTTTCCCTTTGCCTACACACGCATCGAATAGTCTGGCTTCTCCTTTACATATTCTCCTTTGTCCTCATACACCTGACAACAATGAGATTACCAAACAATTCTTCACCCAAAGGGTTACTACCCTCTGATTGTTCAGTGTCCACTTTCCTCTTGGTTAGGGTAGAAGAGACTCTTTAGCTATGGTAAGCAGCTCTTCTGGTAGAAGTACACCACAAAATCAAACCATTGTTTTCTAGTCTTGGTAGTGCCATAGCCTCTGTACCATGGTCTTCCACTGTCTTGGATTAGAGTTATCTTGCTTATGGGTACACTCGGGCACATTATTCTATCTAGTTTGTCTTTCTCTTGTTTTGCTAAAGTTTTATAGTTTATATAGGAGATATTTATTTTAATGTCATTGTTCTCAAAATAATTCAGTTTTCCTCGTTTAATTTTCTCACTGGACTATTTTCTCTGTTAAGACCCCTGGGCTTACAGCATCCTGCTTTTCCAACTAGGATTGTAGTTTAGCAATTAGTAATAATAATAATAATAATAATAATAATAATAATAATAATAATAATAATAATAATGTTGATATGTCTTAGATACAACGGATTGGGGCATTCCTGTATACCATGACTGAAAATATATTTAATAGGGTAAATATTTTTATGCAAATAATGCTTCACTTTTATACAGTGTAAGCACAACGTAGAGGAAGAAAGGTCCCTCTTAAAAGAATAAAGAATGAACCCATGGAAACAAAACATGGCACTAAAAATTAACGAGAATCGTAAACTATGAGAATGTAAAGAGATTAAAAACTCATGAACTAAGAAAATTAAGTCATCAGTCCACATCTAACCTGCTGCTCCCCCTCCCCAGGTAAAGAAATGAAACAAGGAAACAAAAAGCCAAAGGCTTATGAAAGAAGGCATGAAAATCGTCAAAAATGATAAAAGGAAAAACGATATGATAATTGCATGTAGCAAGAAGGTAAAAAAAAAAGGTGGGAAAATATAGCCAGGCCATGTAAATTGGTAGGAATAACAAAGTGAATAATACGTCGTCAAAGAAATATAAATAAACAAATCTAACAATAAGGATGTGGAACTAGATTGGTCAAAAAGAATATTTAGGGAAATAAGACAAAAGAAAGGATACAACAGAGGGGAAAAACGAAGAAAATTCAGAGGTGACAAAAAATAAAAGATAACACTAAATTACTGCGCAGACTGAGAGAAAACTAAGTCAAAGTAATAATAGTAGAAAAGGTCCAATAACATGTAATATAAAAAATGGGCTGGTAATACAGAATTACCAGACATTTTAATAATGCAAAATAGCTAGAAAATGTAAGATGAAGAGAAAAAATAATAATAATAATAAAAACATAGGTGGTGGCACTAACTCTGGCCAGTGGGTTTGTCAATAAAGTCAGTGCCTCACTGCAACTGCAATTATTTGCTTGATTAAATATGACGCTGGAAGGCTTGGCCTGGCACCGCTTGACATTACGCCACAATTTATGAAGCCATAGAAGCAGTGACGGCGATTGGCCGGATTTTAATGGCAATTGTTTTTGTCGTAAATTTCGAATCCTTCTGAAACTGACCAAAGCCTTTGATGTCGCAGGAAATGAAAAGTGGAAGAATTAAAGTGGTTAGGTCGAACGTGTTGGCGATGTCATTAATTATGCAAAACCGGCATAATAAGCTAAACATGTCAATTGAAAATGCTTTGTTACGAGATTTTGAGAAATTACAGGACTATCAAGTTACCCTGAAATATTTTTACATCTGTATCAGTTGGAAATAAAAATAATTAGAAAAAGTGGTGGACAAAATTATTAGTTTTGAAATCCATTAATCATATTAAAACTTCAACTTTATTTCATCTACGGAAATTTAATCGATTTATTTTGCGCCCTTTTAATCAACTGGTCTCGAAATGTGAAATTTGCAATCACTTTATTGTAACATAAATTTATCAATATACACTTAATTAGGTCATATTTTCCCATCAAATTAAGTAGGAGGAAACGACATTACCTACATTTGATATTAAACATAATTTGAAATCCTCTGGCCAAAGATGAAGGTCCAAAGAGCAAATTGGAAAAAAGAATTAGAAAAAAAAGATACTGATGAAATTGTTAGTTTTTATTCTCATTAATCAATAATAAAACTTACATGTTTGTTATTTACGCAAATTTGATCCATTTATTTTATGACCTTTAAGTCAACTGGCCTCAAAATGCTCAATCTGAAATAGCTTTATTATAGCGTAAATCTATCAATTAACTCTTAATTAGGTCATAATTTCCTATCAAACTTTGTAGGGGTAAACGACATTAACTGTATTCGATATTAAACTGAATTTGAAACCGCCTGTTACCGACATGAATCACATAGAGAAAGATCCAAAGAGCAAAGTGCCTCTGATAACCACAAATAACTTAATTTTTTTTTTTTTATTCATGAGTAAAGCCTCTTAAATTTGGCATTTTTACTACCTTTTTTATGGTTTAATGTCAAATACAAAAAAAAAAAAAGAAATGAGAATAAAAGAATTTTAACCAAGGGTTGCTATAAAAACAAGGGAACCAGAAGCATAAGAGAATTCAAGATTCTGGCTTATGAAAACGAACAACAAACAAACAACAAACAAGGAAACAAACAAACGATCAAATAACAACCAACACAAAAAAAAAAAAATTAAAATGGAATTACTGAACCGTCTTATGGAAGGAAGATAAATGTAGGTCTAGCAAATATGCTACGATTTTGTTACCATTCCTTGGCGATAGAAAGATTTGAATCTTGCTGGTCCGCTCAACATTTCACTTAGTCATTGTTATTATTGTTTAAAATTGTCAGGCAATCTTTCTAGATAAAAGATACAACTATTCCTAGCAAAATTCTGCATAATTCCAAGCTTACGTAGTCAGGCACAAAAACAAAGACACGCAGTATAGGTACAGAGACTGAATTACGTTATTTCTGTAATAGAATCTCTTATTCCCTTTGAAAGCGTTATTAAGTCAATTTCCTGCCAAATGCTACAGATAACTGTGACGGCATGTGGTGGTAACTCGAAATAATTGAAGAAGAGCTTTCGAATCCCAAGAGTAATAAGACATTCGAGGGACTGTTTGAAATGAGCCAGGTCATAAAGTAGAGATCATAATTAACACGATCTAATGCCAGCCACTGATAACTAACCAACCTGGCACACTTCCGATATTGAATTTGACCAGAATAATTACTACATTATTAAGTCCTTTCAAATCCTCCCATCATTTCCAGAGAATGGATTGCAGAACAGATTTCCAAGGTTATTTCGCCTTCACAAAGAATGCGTTCTTGCGACTGAATGAAGAGGTACGGCAAATTCAAGGATGTCTTATCCTTTAGAAAATAAATTAGATTTCTTCTTGAAAAGATCCGTTTAAAGCATGTATCTGTTTATGGGGTAAAGTTATTGAAAAGGGGAATTCTAGTAATTTGAATGAAAAAAAAAAAGGAATTCCATAAGTTTGGGGGATAATTTGACAACAAAATAATGTTAATATATAATATTGAAGAGGATCTTAGAACTATCTGCTAAGTCCCTGGCACCTTTTTTTCTGATTCTCCCCTGTTCCTTGCCTGGGTGGATATCTTTGATATTTGATAAACCTCCCTTATCTATGCAGCTCACGAGAGACCTTTAGTGTTTATAAAATCAAGCAAAATGTAAAAAAAAAAAATACATCACATTATTAATCCTCAACATTTTTTCCAAAGCCTAATGATTACTAATGCATTTTAGTTTGTCTAATCCATACGGATTTTAATTCGTATAAAAAAAAGTTGATCTATACAACTTCAGGTTTAGTGATACAAGAGAAATATTTTAATTACGTAAAAATTCAGCTGTAAAGAGTATAGAGGATATGATTTAGATTTATCAGTTATTACCGTGAATCGGTAGAAATGTGTGCATGTAGTTGGATGAAACTAAAACTGCTTTAACTGACATATTGAGAACTCAGATTAGACAAATCCTTATAAAATAATGATAATAATAAAAAAAAAAACGAAAACACATTACCTGAATAATTATATATACTTTCAATATTGTTATGGCTAACGCTTATAGCAAATTATTTTGATCAATATTACTATTTTTGATATGAAGAATATGAGAAGTAATGCAAATCTTGACCCTTGAGAATTGCAACAATATTTAAATTTCGAAGAGAACTACAAAAGGTGGATTTGCTTTTGATCCCGAGGAAACATGAAATACTTTTTGCTTTTCCCTTTGAGTCACGAAAAAATAATTCTCTGTTTTTTCCCAAAAGTCAAATTCAGAGACATTTAGGAACGTTTACAGCTAATCTTTCAATGCTACCATAAAGTAATGTGAAGAATTATTCAAAAAAAGGATTGGAAGCCCTTTATTTAGTAACTGTATTTAATAAATACCTTTTATCTCTCTCTTTCTCTCTCTCTCTCTCTCTCTCTCTCTCTCTCTCTCTCTCCTCTCTCTCTCTCTCTCTCTCTCTCTCTCTCTCACACACACACGACGTGGATACAGTTTGAACTCAAGCAACTGAATTCTACCCAATTAAAAACTTCTTAATAGTTTTCGAAAGCAACGTCAAAGGAAACTGTTCCCTTTGGAACGAGGTTGAAAATTTCCTACTGTTGCTCCAGGCCTCCAGCGTCACGAAAAAAAATATGTGGTGAAACCGTAGATTTATTTGTATTTTGTTTTTGAAGACTATCACCAAAGCCAATTTTTCTTTTACATCATGGTGTTTGACATTTATTTCTTACAATGGCCTAACGATTTTTGTACCAGAGGCGTACAATGAAGATCAATAGTAAAGAATAAAAGGAAGCGGATAGAGGACAATAGAAGTAAATAGAGATATAAAGTCGATAATTAAATGGGGTTTGACTAGATATGGAAAATTGGAAGCATATTTTGAAATCGATTGCTTTTCTGTTTACTATTCCTTTTTTTTTTTTTGTAAAATAAAGAAATCAATAAATTGGACGATTCATTATTTTTTCATAAAGTTCTTTTATATTGCTCTAATTCCAACCTCAAATCATAACGCATAAAGTAATGGATTAGATTAACTAAAACTATTACAGATGCAAATATCGAATACGTTACCGTCCAATTCTCATAAATTTAGAGATAAACAAGGCCCCCCCCCCCCCCACCCCGACCAAACGAGGTCACTGTCACCTATCCATTTTTCCATACAACAACATTAAATATGTAAGAGAACACATCGCTTATTTCCCTGTGAAATTCCCTCAGCGATAATTCAAGGGAAGGAAGGAATCAGGAATTCTGTTCACCCTTGTTATACCAAGAGGTTTCGGCTGTAAGTTTCAGCCGTTTCAACGACACATTTCATAGAGACCCAATGATCCTTTAATAATGTTTTAATACTCTCTATCTCTCTCTCATTTATATATATATATATATATATATATATATATATATATATATATATATATATATATATATATACACACACACATATATATATATATATATATATATATATATATATATATATATATATATATATATATATATATATATATACACACACACACACATATATATATATATATATATATATATATATATATACACACACACATATATATATATATATATATATATATATATATATATATATATATATATATATGTATATATCAAAAATATATATGGCTTATTTTTTAATATGAAAAACACGTCTAAATGTGCAAAATTTAACATTAATCGAATGCCAAGTAACAAACTACCAATTAGCTACGAGGGTGAAGATGGGTTGATTTCAATTCTAAGTACAAAACACCTGAATTCGACAGGTATGAGTACAGAAGAATTGTCATTGACTTTTATTTTTCTTCGTGGCCAAGTGGTTTAATCACTGTCTATACAAGCTTGCCGACTAGGGTTCGATTCCCGGCCGGTCACAAGCTCTTGTCTTTGTGTGATTTCGCCTGGGGCTCTGATCCCGAAGTCGTTAAGAGAATCCAGACATTAGTGTATCAAAAATATATTTGGGTTATTTTTTAATATGAAAAACACGTCTAAATGTGCAAAATTTATCATTAATCGAATGCCAAGTAACAAACTACCAATTAGCTACGATGGTGAAGATGGGTTGATTTCAATTCTAAGTATAAAACACCTGAATTCGACAGGTATAAGTACAGAAGAATTGTCATTGCCTTTTATCTTTCTTCGTGACCAAGTGGTTTAGTCACTGTCTATACAAGCTTGCCGACCAGGGTTCGATTCCCGGCCGGTCACAAGCTCTTGTCTTTGTGTGATTTCACCTGAGGCTTTGATCCCGAGGTCGTTAAGAGAATCCAGACATTAATGTAACAAAAATATATATGGCTTATTTTTGAATATGAAAAACACGTCTAAATGTGCAAAATTTATCATTAATCGAATGCCAAGTATCAAACTACCAATTAGCTACGATGGTGAAGATGGGTTGATTTCAATTCTAAGTATAAAACACCTGAATTCGACAGGTATAAGTACAGAAGAATTGTCATTGACTTTTATCTTTCTTCGTGACCAAGTGGTTTAGTCACTGTCTATACAAGCTTGCCGACCAGGGTTCGATTCCCGGCCGGACACAAGCTCTTGTCTTTGTATGATTTCCCCTGGGGCTTTGATCTCGAGGTCGTTAAGGGAATCCAGACATTAATGTATCAAAAATATATATGGCTTATTTTATATATATATATATATATATATATATATATATATATATATATATATATATATATATATATATATATATATATATATATATATATATATATATATATATATATATATATATATATATATATATAGACACGACGAGACTAATTAAATTCTATTATATGAAGATTATCAATTCATCTTCAAAATAATTAAAGTTTACATGGAAATGTAAGTTTCGTTCAAATCTTAATTGTTTTTTGTTTGCTGAAGATACGGAGCATTCGCACTTAGCAGTACATACATTAAAAAGGAAAATTTCACGGAATAACGAAAAGAAGAAATTATTTAGATAGAAAAAAAAGAAAAAAAAATAATTCCAATGGTATATGATTTGGATCCGAGGTTATAATAAAAAAGAAATACATCGACATTTAAACTTTATATTTTGATACTTGCTTTGTTAAAAAACGTTAGATTTATTTTAACTAAAAACTTTGAACAAAAAAAAAAGAAGAAAACTTTAATATTGTTATTGAATTAGTCATTTATAATAATCCTTAGTGGAAAACTCTTGCTATAAATGATATTGTGCACTAACAAATAACTTGATGGAACTATCTTTTACATACATTAAAAGGAGAAACTTATTTTTAATAGACAGTGTAAAATAATTTCTAAGACGATTATAACAATCTCATTCCTAGTTCCTTTTACAATGATATAATTCCAACATCCATTAAAAACTTATATTTACTGTAGTGTATTATTGCCATGACCATTTGAAACTGGAACTTTGATTAACAATTGATGTAAATGCGTTTTATGATGATGTAATTTCATTTCCCCCAAAAAGACATATATAATGAGTTGTGAAAAAAACATTAAGTTTGTTGTTTGAAATCTTCAGATGAAATTGAACTTTAATTGAGAATCATTTGAAAGTTCCTTGTAGTCAGATATAATTCCAACTCCCACAAAAGACACCTTTTGTACGTTGTTGATATGACCTTTTGCCTTTCTTCAGATGTAATGGAACTTTACATGACAATCATTGCAAATTCATTTCAGGAAGATGTAATTCCAACTCCCTGAAAAAGACATATACGGTGTGTTCTTGTTATGACCCTTTGTATTCTACAGATAAAATTAAACTTTAGTTGACAATCGTTGATAAAAAATGAAATGAAAAATCCATACAAGAAAAAAAAAATTAATAAAAAAAAATAAATGCGCTTTCATGAAAAATTCCAATCGATATTGTTTTCTACCATGATTTCGAAGTTCCTAATATGGTCTTCTTCTTGAGACACAAATAGATATTTATAGACAAATACATGCAAATAATAATATTTTCAAAAATATTGATTAATTGAAAAATGGGTTTCATTTTTAGATATGTTATTACAGACTAAATACGTCAGGGGATAAAAAGACCCTTACAGAACAGAAAAGAAATATCAAACTGTTACAAAATATAAACCAAAAATATAATTGGCAAAACTCTTTCTGATATTAACAATAATTAGCATTTACATCCGATGTATAAAGGCAGACAAAATAAGAATAATTATAAAAACTAATTTTAATGTACAGAAAAAATGCAAGATGACCAATAGCTGTTTTCAGTTGCTGCAGAAACAGCAATGGCACAAAAGCACTCTGGCGATAGGCACCCTCATTAGGATAATTGTTATGGGCAGGACACTTCAATCACTCCTAAGCTAATGACCGATTTCATTAATCACCCGTCGTTAAAATTTGCGCTCTGTGCGTCATAGTTATAGAGGAAAATCTCCCATTAAGTAACGTACTAAGATATTTAATTATAATTAGTCTGGCTAAAAGGAAGTTTAATTCCATATCAATCAGATGGATCAAATATAACCTATTTACAGGTTTCATGAGCTAGAAGGAGTTAATATTCTTTTTAATAATCTTGACTGCAAAACTAGGAATAAATTGATAATCAATTAATATTTAATATTTCATGACGGTTAATGAATATTATTTATGGTAATATATCTGTTAAATTAAAGAAATTACGGACTAGCTAATCAAAGTAAGCGTACTTTGCTCAAGTAAAGTTTCATAGCGTTTTTTAAAGCAAATAGTTCATTTTACCTAAACGATTACGATATGAAAATTATAACGTGAGTCACAACTTGGTGCAGCATCTTCAATGGTCATTATTATTATTATTATTATTATTATTATTATTATTATTATTATTATTATTATTAATATTATTATTTTACTGACCAAATTTTCGTTTTGAGACATGTTGTACAGCAATGCGTAGACTATAGAAATTCACAAAGTTAATGTTAGTAGCGTCCTATCAAATGAATTTCGAGTGAATAGGGAATATGTTGTCACCTATGTTGTTTATCCTCCTCATGGATTTTGTAATGCCTAGAACAGTTGGGATAGTGAAGAATGATTGGATTAGATTGGTAAAAGGAAATTAGCTGACCTAGAGTATGCTGATGACGCTGTCTTATTAGCAGAGCATCACAGTCTGTGCAATACTTGCTAACCTGAATGCATGAAATGTCACATGAGGTTGGGCTCAAGATAAATAGAAGAAAGACTAAGATGATGAGAACGGAATATGACATGTAAGATGAAATATCATTGGAAGGAGAAAAGATTGATGAGGTAGAATCATTTAAATATTTAGGAACAATGACCTCTAATACAGGGTCTTTAGAATTGGAATTTAATGAAATATTGAAAAAAGCAAATCAGACAATGGGCAGATTAAGTAAAATTTGGAAATCAAATCGCCGGAAATCACATAAAAAAATCTGTATATATCAGTTTTATGAGATCGGAGTTACTGTGTGGAAATGAGTCAGGGTATGTCAATGAAACAATCTACACCAGATTTAGTAGATTCTAGAACAGAGCCCTAAGAATAATATTAGTAGTTGAATGGTAGAACAGAATCATAAATGAAGCTATAAGACAGATTACTTGCTTGCCATATGTAGATGAGATCATGGTGAGGGGTAGATGGAGATAGTTTGAATATGTTCTTCACAATCCCCAAAGAGAGATTAATTCACCATACCTTGAACTTGGCTCCACCAGTATCTAGAAGAGTTGGAAGACCCAGGTCTTTATGAATGAGGATTATAATGTATGAAGTAGGAGATGGCGAATGGAGAAGTATTGGTTTGAAAGCTCAAGATACAGACGACTATTATCATTAGCTAAGTTACAACCCTATTTAGAAAAGCAGGATGTTATAAGCTCAAGGGATCTAGCGGGGAAAAATTCCCGGTGAGGAAAGGAAACAGATAGAATAGTGTAACTGAGTGTATCCTCAATGAAGAGAATTTTAACCTAAAATAGTAGAAGACTATGGTATAGAGACTATGTCATTAACCAAGATCAGAGAACATTTTTGATTTTGGATTGCCTTTCTCCTAGAAGAGCTGCTTACCGTATCTGAAGAGTTTCATCTACCCTAACCAAGTGTCAAGTAGTTACTGAACCATGAGAGGGGAGTAATTAACCACAAGAGTGGAAAAGAAGCAGAATACAGTATATATATATATATATATATATATATATATATATATATATATATATATATATATATATATATATATATATATATATATATATATATATCCGGCTATCAAGATATTCTTGATAGCTCAGTCAGTAGAGTCTTCTGCAGGCATGGTTTCCAGCCGAACAGGTGGGGGTTCAAATCTCCACCCGGCCAGAAGCTGTTACCATAAAATGAATTCCAAGTGCATATCTATTCCCAGATAGAATTCAGTATTAAATGCCATTCGTGGGTGATATTGACATTGATTGAAATCACGTGTGCTTGTGATATATATATATATATATATATATATATATATATATATATATATATATATATATATATATATATATATATGTGTGTGTGTCTGTGTGTGTGTGTGTGTATACACGCGAGTGTTTTTATAAGAAAATAAAGGCTGTGGAAGCAACAGGAAGAAGAACATCAGTCTCTCATCCTTTTTGTTTAGACCATCATCCATTCCACTTTCTGCCGTGTTTGGTATCCTCCCATTCCACTGGCCCTATGTTTGTTTGCGTCACCGTCTACCTCCTCTTGTCTGCCATTTATTCCCTCTTTTGTTTGACGACTTTGACAACGGAATCGTGGAGTTCTCTATTAT
The DNA here is from genome assembly GCF_036898095.1 of Palaemon carinicauda. Taxonomy (NCBI): domain Eukaryota; kingdom Metazoa; phylum Arthropoda; class Malacostraca; order Decapoda; family Palaemonidae; genus Palaemon; species Palaemon carinicauda. The sequence continues at coordinate 32,623,959 of NC_090736.1, forward strand.
CTGAAACGTTCTTTCAAAAGGGCCGTTATCGAGGCAATCTACCCAGGAATTGTGAAAATATTTTCGTTGCTATAATTGTAAAAAGGAAATTGTGGGAGGGCTTGTCGGATTTAAGAGGGGAGAAATCTTTTTTTATATTATTCTTAATATATGTAGATTTAGATTTTGAATGGATTTTCTAATATGATGAAGGTGTGGATATATCAGAAAATCTCTTGTACCCTGGGATTATGGGAACATTACTGCTTGAAAAATTGCTAAATTATGAAATAAGAAAAATGGCAGGCGTAGTGACGATTACAGAGGTGATAACAATGTCGCGGCTGAAATGGTCTAGTCTTGTATTGAAGATGAATGGTGGAGAGGGATTGAGGAGGGCTTGGGAAGAAACTGTTAGGGGGAGAAGATCGAGAGGGATGCAGAGAAGATGGTAAGATAGGGTGAAGGATGATATGAAGAGAGGAGGTTTGGTGGATGAGGATACCTTTAATAGAAGCATTAGAGAGCATGCATCAGGCAACCGACCCTTAACTTTGGGATAACAGTGGGAAAAAAGAATATTTATCCTTAAATCGGATACGAACAAGCTATGAATGCGTGTATGCATTTTTGTTTTCTTGATATAATTATTTATTTATTTTTTTTTTGATGACCCGTTCAAACTTAATCTTCTTACTTATTAAATATAATCAGGAAAACAATAGATTCATTCCTATTCGTGAAGGTCTTACCCATCTATTCACCATTGTCTTCATAGGCCAGAATACAATTTCAACATATTAGTTTGGTTTGTTTCTGACCTTTTTGGTCATTACCCATAAAAAGTTATTTTAAAAATATATACCTTTTATCTACCATCCACGATAAATTATATTTTTACTATAATATTTTCTTTTTATTAGTTATGATTTATACTTAGTCCTCTTACACTCGGTGTTCATGATTGCACAATGTTAACAATATATGATCCAACTGCTAATATGTGTCACATAGTGAAACTATTTTCTAAATAACAAAAACCATTGGAGGGGTAACTCGATGACCGTTTCCAGATCAGACCCGAAGCATTCAAGAAAAAGGAGAGTTCATCTCTCTCTCTCTCTCTCTCTCTCTCTCTCTCTCTCTCTCTCTCTCTCTCTCTCTCTCTCTCTCTCTCTCTCTCTCTCTCCAGTTTTCTATGAAACCATTTTTAGGAACTTTTGAACTTGGATATTGATAAAGTTGAAAATATGACAATGAATTCAAAATAGGTTTCAAGAAGGAAAATTAAAACTCCTTATCTATATGTACCGTTGTCTATAACTGTCTCAACTACATAAGGAATAATACAGTATTTTTAAAAAAATAACACTTTAGCCGTATAGCCATTAAATGGTATTTATTTTCTTTTATAAGGAAATTAAAATCTGTTTGCGCACAGATCTACTCACGATATTTCTCAGTGAGCTATTAGAAAATATAATTTTTTTAGGGTTTGGGAAATTACAAATTACAGAGGAGAGAGAGAGAGAGAGAGAGAGAGAGAGAGAGAGAGAGAGAGAGAGAAGAGAGAGAGAGAGAGAGAGAGAGAGAGAGAGAGAGAGAGAGAGAGAGAGAGAGAGAGTTCTTAATTTGATTATGTAAGAAAAATCAATTTGATATCTTCACAGTTTATCTTTTAGGAAAGTGTTATTTGAACTATGAACAATCAATTTGATATCTTCACAGTTGATCTTCTTTTAGGAAAGTGTTCTTTGAACTATGAACAATTCAAGACTTATTAGGTGACATTATCTAAAAACCGCATAACTGGCACCTCATTCCTTAGCTGGGGGCATTTTCTTGCCGAGTATTTTATATCGAATGCTTTTGTTTCCATTTTTACTCCCGACTTATATTGCCGGAAAGTCATGCAATGGAGAGCAATTGTCTTTCTGCTCAGCCATTTTTCCCCGACAATCAATTACCGGATGCCGGTTTTATTCTCGAAAGGAGGAAAGAAGAGACTCCGAGAATGGAATTGGAGTGAAAACAACAAGTGTCATGCTAATATCAATATAGTCATATGCATATCAGGAACAGGAGTTATAATAATCGGCAAAATACAAAATAAAATATGAAGAAAAGAGAAGAAAATAATTTTTTGACACTTTCCATATCCCATGAAAGCCCCTTTGACATTTAAAGGTAAAGAAAGCTCTGTAAAAACACATCTCATAAAGTTTAATGAGAGTAATGCCATTGGGCTGAACAAACGTGACACTTGAACATTCGCAGAAATGGAAGGTAAAAAATCCTGACTGAAAATGCTGCAATGTGAATACTTATTAGAGTATTAAGTAAGATTTCTGACTGAAATTTAATGCCATAACCCTTCAAGATAGATTTGTAAGCAAGATCATTTGTTTAATATAAATGAGTATAAAAGTTATTCATTACGGATTTATAAAATGATACATGGAAACTATTAGGTATAATTATGTCAGTGTTCAGAATAAGGTCGAAGTTTGTACATGCAACAGTCATTACAGAAATGTGAAAAATATTACTGTAAGCCAAGTATATCAGAAAACCCTTTTAAAGACTCGAGATTGATAATACTCGTTTATAAGATCCAGCTATGATGAACTCGCGAAAAGTCATCATGATAATGCTACGCTAAATACACTTGGAATAAAACTCGTTAATATTATCATTATCTTGTAAATAAGGAAATGAAAAAAGATATTCTTATTACTTCCCATTGATATCCTACAATAGATGCCGCGAGACCCATATCGGCCAATGGTAACGCATACATGTAGCCCGTAGACATCTTGCTCCGGGAGAGATGACCGGTGGATAATACGGTATTCAATATAAATAAATTTCGCACTCATAGTTTATCCGGAAATATGTACATACCGCTTCGAGATTTACTTAGCTTCTATTCTTATGTTACGCTGAATAAATATATATCTAAATATTATTATTTACTGATGTATATATATATATATATATATATATATATATATATATATATATATATATATTGTATATATATATATATATATATATATATAGATATATATATATATATATATATATACATATATATATATTGTATATATATATATATATATATATATATATATATATATATATATATATATATATACATTCTTGATTATATACGTGCATATATAAACATGCCTAAATATGTGTATATATACATATAAATATACACAAACAGACACACATACACACACACACACAAACACACACACACACACACACACATATATATATATATATATATATATATATATATATATATATATAAATATATTATATATATATATATATATATATATATATATATATGTATGTATATATATATATATATATATATATATATATATATATGTATGTATATATATATATATATATATATATATATATATATATATATATGTATATATATGTTTGTATAAATATGTATATATTCCTTTCTAAGTGGGATACTGAACGGGTGAAACGGTTTATGTATCGGCATGATTAGCAAAGCCATGATCAGGGTTACCCATATTAGGTTGGTTTGCTGTGAGCGATCACACGAAAGTCTCCCACCACCACCACTCTTGGGGAATGTGCGAGCATGCCAAAATCATCTCCATCAACCCCTCACCATGATCCCATCCACATATGGCACTTGAGAAATCTTTCTTATGATTTCATATCTAATCCTGTCCTGCCATTCAACTCTCAATATCCTTCTTAGGTCTTTGTTCTGAAATCTACAAAATCTTTTAGATATTGTTTCATTGTCATTCAACGACTCATGTCCGTACACTAACACCTATCTCACTAAACTTATATATTGTGGGATTTTTATATGTAATTTCAGACGATTTGACTTCCAAATTTTACTTAACCTAGCCATTGCCAGATTTGCTTTTTTTTTCAGTCTTTTACTGAACTCTAATTCTGAAGACCCTGTATTGGAGATCATAGTGCCTAAATACATGAATGATTCTACTTCATTAATACTTTGTCCTTCCAATGATATTTCATCTTCCATTGTATACTCCGTTCTCATTATCTTTTTCTTTCTTTTATTCGTCTTGAGCCCAACCTCATGTGATATTTCATACATTCTGGTAAGAAAGCATAGCAAATCCTGGAGGTGTTATGCTAATAAGGACAACATCATCAGCATACTTTAGATCTGCTGATTTTTTATTAACAATCCAGTCCAACCCTTCTCAACCATCTCCGACTGTTACAAAATCCATGAGGAGGATAAACAACATAGGTGACAACACATTCCCTTGGAGTACTCCGCTGTTCACTGGGAATTCATTTGATAGGACTCCATTATCATTAACTTTGCACTTACTATGCTCATGAACAGACTTAATCAAATTCACATATTTAAGAGGAATTTCATAATAACGCAGGACTCTCCCCAAAATTGGCCAGTGTACACTATCAAAGTCTTTTTCATAGTTCACACATGCCATCAAAAAGGGATTTCTCTATTCTACGTATTACTGTGCATGTCTCAAAATGAAAATTTGGTCAGCACAACTTCTACTTTTTCTAAATCCTGCTTGTTCATCTCTCATCTTTTCACCAATCTTTCTCTCTATTCTCTTTAGGATAAGCATCCTATATATTTCATAACAACTGACATAAGTGTGTGTGATGCCTCTGTAATCATTGCAGTCAGTCAGGTCTCCTTTTTTTTTGCCATTTTCATCAACACTCTTAACTCCCATTCATCAGGTTTTGCGTCCTCATGTTAGATTATTCAAAATAATCTTATAAGTATTATTTTTCTATCTTCTGTTGTTATAACTGATCAAGCTCTCATTTCGATGGGTATATGCTTCTATGCCCCAGTAGTAGAGAGTTCGTTAATAATTCAATGAGCGATTCTTACACCATAGCCACTGAATTCATAGCTTTGTCAGCCTCGTCTGCTTTCCTGTCTAAGTATTCTCTCCAGTCATTCCCGGCTTTTCTTTTGATTTCACTATCAATACTGGAATCTTTAGCATGCTATAACTTTTAATATTCATTACTTCCTCGAAATAATCAATTTTTGTCTTTGTCTGCTTGTTATAGTATCCCACGTATCATTTTATATCCATGGCTTTCTCCTTGTAACTGCGTGTCCCACAACTTCACTACCAACTGACTGATGTGTTTCATTACATCACACCATTCTTCATTAATTGTCTTCATTTATATATACATCCCTTTTTAAGTTGCTATACCTTAGCGTGGTGAAAGGGTTCGTGTATCACCATGATCGGCAAGGCTTTACTTGACGGGGCCACTTACACTAAGCTGGCTTGAGCAATCAGATAAAAGTCTTTACCATCAGTAATCCTCAGTGACCAGCGGGTGATGAAAACCGGCCAAATCCTAAGCATGAATAAAGATATGTCTGAGGCCTTTGTCCAAGTGTAGACTAGAAACGGCTGCATCTGTTGCTGTTAATATATATATATATATATATATATATATATATATATATATATATATATATATATACATATATATATATATATATATATATATATA
>NC_090736.1:32632008-32634508 GCF_036898095.1 Palaemon carinicauda
TATATATATATATATATACATATATACTGTAAACACACACACGCACACACACATATATATATATATATATATATATATATATATATATATATATATATATATATATATATATATATACATATATATATACATATATATATATATATATATATATATATATATATATATATATATTTATATATATATATATATATATATATATATATATATATATATATATGTATATATATATATATAAATGCATACAATATATGTACCACTTAATAACGATAATTTCATCTAGGTATTTGTGTTAGTGTTCACCTACAACTATCACAATCAACATCTCTCAGGATACCCATTACTTTAATTGCTGCATAGACTATAAATCAGCGTTCGTGAGTATCACTAAGCAATCCCAGGCATAATGGTTATGCATAACGTAAGCGTTATATAAATAGCCTTTGTTTTGTTTTAGATTTTCATAATAGAAACCCTGCTGAATTAACATCGTTTGAACAGAGGCGCCAAATTTAATGCATTTCCTATTAAAAGGTTGGTCTTATTTCTTGCTGACGTCATCATCAATTATTTCTATTTTATGTGATAAAGGGATACCTTGTGCAGATGACTTAAAGTAGTTTTTGTATTATAAAAAATGTTCGGGTATTATTTTAAGGGTTTCGGGATAGGCCTATTTTCAGTTGAAAAAACAATATAGTATTTTAAAAAACCAGAAAAATCGTTTGAGGAAAATAGAATTAGTGTAACAATAAGAACAACACTGGCAATAATAATAACTACAATAACAACAAAAACCATAATAATTATCTTAGAGTCATCAAGAAATATATTTTTTTACTAGACTTTTTCAACGAGATATAAAAAAAATACTTCCTAAAAAAAACATTGACTGCCAGGAGCAGAAGCCTTCAAGCTATTAAATGAAAGAAGAATATGAAATGAAAATTTTTTTTTATATATATATATATATATATATACATATATATATATATATATATATATATATATATATATATATATATATATATATATATATGTATATATATATATATATATATATATATATATATATATATATATATATATATATATATTTATATATATAAATCCATTTCTCTTGTCTGGCCATATTTCAAGTCAGCATCCTCTAAAACAAGTCAACAGCAGATTTGATGTTTCAGGGATTATACATGGACGCAGATCTGACAGCTAAATAATGGAAAGCTATGCTCATGTGAAGTTTAATCCTACACTGCAATGGGTCAGACAGGTATCATACGATTCAACGGAAAACAGGAAGAAATTGGTCTCTCTCTCTCTCCAACACAAAATTTATACAATCTGAGTTTGTTGTTTCGTTCAATTGCCTGAGATCTAGACAACAGGCATAAAGCTATTTGTTTACTTGAGAAATATGAACTTTGATATCCAGTGGAGGAATATTAACTATTTTCCTAATCGGGTAACCTAAAGTTCAAACCTGCAGCAAATGTTTTTTATGATGAATAGGCTGATTCTAAGTCCTTTTATAGTTTATATGTAAAATATCTCTTTAATGTTGTTAATGTTTTTGAAATATTTTATTGTAATTTTTCATTACTTCTTATATCGTTTATTTACTTCCTTATTTCCTTTTCTCACTGGGCTATTTTTCCCTGTTGGAGCCCTTGAGCTTGTAGCATCTTGCTTTTCAAACTAGGGGGGGTTTCAGCTTAGCTAATAATAATAATAATAATAATAATAATAATAATAATAATAATAATAATAATAATATGGGTCTTTGCCAAACTGTAACCTATGCTTCGATTTAAATATGATAGCTAGTGGTATTGCATTCTGTAGATATTTAATGACGGGCTTGCTTGAAGCTAAAAAATATGCAATATTTCACTCGAACAAATTTGAGACAGTTAACTGAGAAATAAATTTGAAAGAATTCTCTCTCTCTCTCTCTCTCTCTCTCTCTCTCCTCTCTCTCTCTCTCTCTCTCTCTCTCTCTCTCTCTCTCTTAGAAGCTAAGAAATTTGCAATATCTCGCACGAACAAATTTAAGACATTTAACTGAGAAATGAATGTCATGGACAATTTTTTTTCCTCTCTCTCTCTCTCTCTCTCTCTCTCTCTCTCTCTCCCTCTCTCTCTCTCTCTCTCTCTCTCTCTCTCTCTCTCTCCAGCATGACTATCGCACCCTAACTGCTAACCCACCCTAAGCAATTATCTGCTTTGCTTGAGCGTCAGTTAACGTCAGGGGGGTTATAGTTTATAAGTGATAAAAAAGAAAACAAAAGAAGAGCAATAAAAAAGGAGAAGGGTAAACGAAGGAGGAGGACCTTTTTGCTTTTAAGTAACAGTGAAGCCTCTGAAAACACGAAGATTCTGTTTCCAAAACCATAAAGTTCAAAGGTCAAGAAACTATTCGTAACGATTATCATGTTAAGGTAATTGGTGCCTTTGTTGCGAAGCATTATTCCAAATCATTTCTTGATATAATCAGTGA
>NC_090736.1:32639508-32652008 GCF_036898095.1 Palaemon carinicauda
CTCAACAAAACGTACGTGCAGGCCTCTGATTTCTAACTTGTGGTATATTGCTTTGTATCATATCTAAGACACGCTCACACACACACGTTCTCACACATAGAACAAACAAAAGCGCACATGTATGCCCTCATAGCTTAGCAAGTAATAATAATAATAATAATAATAATAATAATAATAAATCCAAGGTCAGTATCAAAACCAAGATATTTTTTCATTTACGCATTCGTCCGATCACTTACCCGATCATTATCAGGATCAAAGGGTTAACGAAAGAATGCAGCAATATCTCCAGCCTCTGTCCCGCTGGTTGACAGTTATCACGACAGAGTGAACCAGCAGCATCTTGGACTCCTCCCACTGGAAATTCAATGTTAGGGAAGTCGTCATGGTTACAAGACTTTCTTGTTCATTCTTTTATAATTTCTTATTTTTTTATGTAAGATGTCTAAATGGCAGCTCGCTCTGTCTGCTGTTTATTTTCTAATAGCAGCTTGATCTTTCAGAACAGTGACTTTGGCAATTGATTGCTCTGAAGAACTTGTGCTTTTTCGTCATTACATGAACTGGGAAAACAAAAGAATTGCAGTTTTAAACAATTATCATACACATTTTTTTATCGTATGTTGTAAGTCAAAAAGTAAAAAAAAAAAAAAAAAAAAAAATAGCAGATATAGAACATTTTAACGATTTTAATAAAATGCTAATCCAAGGTCACAGTCATCTTGTTCACGTTCTACGCCTTGAATTTAAAAATAAAAGTAAGACTTGTTAAAAAAATATTTAAAGATTTTTCAAAATGAAAAATATACTGAATACTCTTAAATCCAGATTTGAGTTTGAAAAAGAATCACCTAAAAGCCTCAGGAATGATTTTAATCACAAATCATATGTTTATGAATTTATTTTTTCGATAGAAAATATATTTTCTTTTTAAACTCAAATGATTTGTAAAATATTAGGCTATTCCAAAACTGAACGATGAAATGAAGATGAGTGATAGGAAAAGAGCTGTAAAGACTATCGAAAAATATATGCATTTATTTATTTAAATTGGAATTGAATATTAATAAACTATTGATGTTCTGAGAAGAATGTTGTGTAGAATAGATAAATTGTGGTATTTGTTTTCATATTAAAGCGATTTTGGGAAGATTATGTTCTCGAGAATTATGAATACTTAATGAAAACCCAAACCCCTTCAGTGCAGGTCGTTCTAGTGCCTGCCTGTCTGCGCACAAAGATCTATTTTCTGATTTGGCTTAAATTTCAGCGTGCACGAAATAAGTATAAACATTGCCGCCCTCCAGTCCGGCTCCGCTATTAGTTCAAATATGAGAAATCGCTGATCTTGAATTAACTCCATATTATAATTCTACAGGAATTCTATCTTGCGTGGCAAGCTGTAGAAAGTGTGGAATGACAACCCGCCCGGGTTGTCATGTAAGAGTCTGAGAGTGTCAATTGGCGTAATACTAGGTATGCAGTTAATTCTAATATTCATGCCTTCTCCATCATAAGACTCACACTGCACATTATTCTAGAAATGTTATTCCAGCTGTGACCAGATTGCGAAATGATCTTCGTAATCAGTTTAAAAATTTCAAACTTACAGCGAACGCTTTCATGTTGAACAAGCTGACATAGGTCTCTTTTTATAGTTTATATATAAAAGATCTATTTTAATGTCATTACTGCTCTTAAAGTATTTGATTCCAATTGCTCATTACTTCTATTATAGTTTATTTATTTCCTTATTTCCTTTTTTCACTGAGCTATTTTTCCCTGTTGGAGACCTTGGGTTTATAGAATCCTGGTTTTTCAACTAGGGTTGTAACTTAGTTACTACTACTACTACTACTACTACTACTACTACTACTACTACTACTACTACTACTAATAATAATAATAATAATAATAATAATAATAATGATAATAAACGCTTATAAAGTTGAAATTGATGATAAAATCAATGGAAAAATTATAATAACGATAATAATACAAATTCAATCTAATCCTTCAATGAAATGAAACACCTTCATCTTTGCATGTATGTCATTTTAAAGTGGAGCACCATCGAATGCATACCCCCAGAAATAGTATTTATAAACAATAGTTCTCTAGTGGTTATTAGGCATTACAGCGCATATAATTTTTTTTTTTTTTTATAATGGGAACAATTACGCATTCACGATAGAACAGTTTTATTCTCCATATATTGCATGAAAATAATGAATTGGTAATTATCATTTTGATTTATGATCTTTTCACTGGAATTTAAACGTTATAAAAGCAATGCCTTATATTGGAACGAGATCATTAATTGTATGATTTTACGGGTTTTGTTATTAAACGGTTTTTATAAAAGGACTCGTTTTTCGGGATACACACGTATTGCAACTCTAGAAGAAATAGAGAAATTATCAGATTTCATAATTAGGTAAATAACAATAAAACTTTACCGTTAAAAGACAATAATAAATCTTACCAACTATTATATAAACACGTGCCGATTATTGATATTACGATGATGATGATGTTGATGATGATGATGATGATGATGATGATGATTATTATTATTACTATTATTATATAGACAAGTGCTGATTATTATTATTATTATTATTATTATCATTATTATTATTATTATTGGAAAAAAGGTAATAAAAACACTCAAATAATTTTTTTTTTTTATTTATCTGTTAAATATAAGCCTAATATAAAGAATAAAATGGGGATATGAGTTGAAATTAGTAACGATGCCAGATATTTTGTGCTCAGACCTCATAAGGCAGACTGATTATTAATTCCGGCAATGTTAAATACTTCCAGGGTTGTGGAGCCCGATGTGGTAACGTCCTACTCAAACTTGTTAGTTCCTTTGTTCGCTGCAATCTTACCATTCTTGTCTGCTAAGAATAGGGGTTGTGGTGGAGCCTATATGTCTATCTGGTGAGTTATCAGCAGTCATTGCCTGGCCCTCCTTAGTCCTAGCTTGGGTGGAGAGATGTTGGAGGGCTGTTCATATGTGTATATGGTCAGTCTCTAGGGCATTGTCCTGCTTGCTAGGGCGATGTCACTGTACCTTGCCTCTGCCATTAATGAGTGGCCTTTAAACCTTATAGCTTTCATCTCTAATTAACATGCCATTTCTCTGAATACAAAAAAAAGGCAAAAAAAAAAAATGGAAAAAAAAAGTTGTAGTTGAGAAAATAGGTTCCCTCGCTAGTTAAGTGTTTAGTTAAAGTCTCTACGAGTTTTAGTCGTTTGAAGGTAGTAAGCATATGTGAATGTTTTTATAAGTAGTATGTTTTCATTTAGGTTATGGTATAAGTGACATATCATTTGAAGAGTGTAGGTGGCATGAAAAATAATAATAATAATAATAATAATAATAATAATAATAATAATAATAATAATAATAATAATAATAATAATAATAATAATAATAATAATAATAATAATAATAATTACCAACGAAAACACTTTCGCTTTAGCAAAGGGAGTAGACAGAAAACCCCTTATCTTGAATAGATTTTTAAAAATAAATTTTTCCAGCTAGGATAAATTCTGTACCTGTCAAGTGCTATTGTCCGTTCGCCGGGGGAATTTATGTGTGAATTAGGCTTTGTCTCCCCTTCGTTTATGTATGCTGGCCTTGTAGTTCTTCTCACCCAAAACATCCATTTCCATCGACAACTGAGAGATATGTTTCCTAATAGCTCTCCCCTGGGTAGGGGAGAGCTCCTCTAATTATTTGATACGTGGCTTTGATATAGAATTCAGTAATGATATCTCCTCCCCCGCCCGTGTGTGTGTTTTTTTTTTTTTTTTTTTTTGGGGGGGGGGGGGGGTTGGACGATATTTTGCAATGAACAATTTACAGCCTGTCGTAGTTATATGGTAGCTATATTATATGATTATATAATTTTCGTATTTATAATTATTCAACCACTAGACCAATATTCCGTTAGGTATTTAAGCTTCTGAAATATTGAAATCCTGTTTATGCAAATTCCTCACTGTTTCTCCACTGAAATAAAAGATGGGTTTGTTTTATACATATTCATTTGTGGCCGTTTTCTTATATTAACCGAATTTATCATTTTTATAAATTATCTTTGTTTTATGTTTGAGGAGTTATATTAATGGATGGCCTTCTATTCTGTATTCCATACACCTTTTTTTTTATTACAGATTTTCTTAGCTTTCTTTCTTGCATTTTTTTTCTAACCCCGCTGTAGGGTCCTGTTATTCTATATGAGGTCTGTTTCTGTTTGTAATGCAGGAAACGTATTTCCAAGACATATTAATTAAATTACATGGATAAATGTATGTATGTAGCATATTTGATGCTATCTCTTCTTCCCAAGTGTTATGTCTTCATTTTACAATATACTTTATCCAATAATTCTCTGTTACTTACTTATCCTACATGTTTATTCTTCATCCTTTTTATCTCTTTATCCTGTCAGTTACTTCTTCATCCCGTATGTTACTTCTACATTCATGCTTACCTCTTTATTCTGTAACTTTTTTCATCCCTTTTTATCTTTTATTCTGTTTGCAAGTTCTTAATCCCATATTATCTCTTATCCTCTCTGTAACTTCTTAATCCTATTTTACCTCTTATCCAACTTGTAGCTTCTGAACCCCATTTTACCTCTTATCCTTTCTAATATTTCTTTACCCTGTAAGTTATTCCTTTATCTTATATAGTATGCAGTCATATGATCATTAACAGTATCTCAATCTCTCCCTTTTTTTTCTCAATATATATATATATATATATATATATATATATATATATATATATATATATATATATATATATATATCTATATATATATATATATATATATATATATATATATATATATACATATATATATATATATATGCATATATACATATATATACACACACATATATATATATATACATATATATATATATACATGTATATATACATATATATACATATATATATATATATATATATATATATATATATATATATATATATATAAATACATATATATATATATATATATATATATATGTATATATATATATATATATATATATATATATATATATATATATATATATATATATATATTTATATACATATATATACAGTATATATATATATATATATATATATATATATATATATATATATATATATATATATATATATATATATATATACATGTATATATATATATATATATATATATACATATATATATAATATATATATATATATATATATATATATATATATATATATATATATATATATATATATACATATATATAGTATATATATATATATATATATATATATATATATATATATATATATATATATGTATATATATATATATATATATATATATATATATATATATATATATATATATATATATATATATATATATGTATATATATATATATATATATATATATATATATATATATATATATATATATATATATATATAATATATATATAAATATATACATAAATGTACATAACTATTTATATATGTTTAAATTATCTTAAGTATATCCGTCAACGAAATGATGATAATATAATATTCACATAACAACCAGGCTCCCTAATCTCCAGACTTATTATAATTTTCACGGAGCTCAAAGTTGTATAATTCTGGATCACTACCAAGTAGCTGGGGTTAAGGATAATAATCGTCGAACTACGTTCATACAAAATCTCCAGAGAGCCTCTTCCATCGCGTAAAAGATAAATAAGAAGGAAATAATATAACTCAGTTCTTAGATTTCCGGTACCTGTGTAATCCAACTTCTTCGCATCTCCTGATCCCTCGGAAGCTTCATGAATCGTTGCTGTCGCATCATATGTTGATTTCATGTATTAACTTTAGTGTCGGGGGATTAAGCTTTTAATCGAGATGGCTGGGATGCTTGGCTTAGGCTCTTCTTGAGATTGGATGCTGATGCCAAGTGTCGTCTGATTTCATATTTGTTAACTCAAGCCTGCTTTGAGACATCATCGCATTTAAATCTCTCTCTCTCTCTCTCTCTCTCTCTCTCTCTCTCTTCTCTCTCTCTCTCTCTCTCTCTCTCTCTCTCTCTCTCTCTCTCCCATAATGTATCAATTTAACACCTTTTCTTACGTTAAACTTGACTTTATCTGTGCTTTAATTTTCGTTCTCTCAAGATTTCAGGCACACGGTTTTCAAACCAAAACTAATGGAATATTAAATGGATACATTGGTTTGCTATCAGAGTCTCCTTTTTTCCGAGAGTCGCTTACCATTGCCAGAGTTTCGTCATACCCTTACCAAATAGCCACTGAACTATAACATCTTATCACTTGAATGATAATGTAAGCTGCATTATGCTTAGTACTTACTGTTTGCAGATGTGTTGGGAAAGTGAAGATTGTATATAGATTAGGTCGGAGTATCCAGCTGGCAAAAAGTCCTCCTAAAGAAAGATTCAACATAGAATTGTCTGTTCCCTCATTAAAAAGTCATATAAATCTGATTTAGTAACATGTGAAGGGGTGCCTGGTGCTTTAACAACTTACTACATGTATCTGCAGTAATACCTCGGGTTATGAGTAACTTTAAATACGAGGGCAAGCAGCAAAGCTATTCACCGACAATGCAATATCTCATTTGCATTCCACTTTAAAGAAAAGGCAAAAGTAGTTGTATATACAATGTAAGAGGGCAAAAAAAAGAGTTTTACATCATATAAATATTTAAAGTACCTAAGTACTAATGAGACCATTGCGTGATGTGCAGAAATCTGTCACCAGGTGCCCATGCGCCACCCATATAGTGTTCCTGCAGTTCTGGGAAGATGATTTTACCCTAATTTCCTCGAATTAGCTCGCAACTCCCCCTCCTGCTTGCTCAGAGCATTAGACTCTTTCACTCTCCGAGCAGCACTTTTAGAAGCATCATCTCATTTGAGCGTCTATGGAAGTATTTTTTGTTGAGTTTTGACCTCGTGTTCGTTGTCGAGTTGCAAAGCATAAAAAAGGTTTGCTCGTGGCTGACCTGGTTAAACGCTACAATCTACAACATCCCTAATTTGGACAATGCTGATATTGATGAAACAACGGCCATGAGTTCTTGATAACGTTTGAAAGTTGCTACTTACCTTGATTAATGAGAATCAGTTAGCAGGAGATATGATTAAGGAAAACATTATTTGTGAAAAAGCATAGGTATTGTTTGCTATCCGTTTGAACAATGAGTTAAGTATGTGTGCAGAAATAGAAAACGAAAAATTCAATGCGAGGCGGGGCGAGTGAGAAAATTTTAAAAGAAAAACTGGCATCCATAGTATTGTGTGGCATAGTGAGGCTGGGACTTCTGATGTCAAGGCATAAGAAATGCAAGATGCAGAAGAAGTAACTGATATGTGGAGGTCAGACATCAAGGCTTGGAAGACCCCCATTTTGTTTGTGGAATGGGTCAGTGAGGTATTTTGATCTGAGGTCAAAAAGTACCTTCGGGAGAAGAACCTCCCATTCTCAACCTTGATAATCATGGACAATGCTCCTACCTGTCCTC
Organism: Palaemon carinicauda; assembly: GCF_036898095.1. Taxonomy (NCBI): domain Eukaryota; kingdom Metazoa; phylum Arthropoda; class Malacostraca; order Decapoda; family Palaemonidae; genus Palaemon; species Palaemon carinicauda. Next base: position 32,647,083 of record NC_090736.1, read on the forward strand.
CAGGCCTTGAAGGTAACCTAATGAGGGAGTTTAAATTTATCATGATCAAGTCTCTGCCTCTCAACACCACTCCAATATTCCAATGCATAGACAAGTAGGTGATCTAGAGTTTCAAAAAGCATTATACAAAAGCAGTGATCTGGTGATTCTCCAAGGTCATCACTGCCCAGCAGAGTACTTCCAAGATCATAAACTTCCTGGATATTTTTTTTATTTTCTATCTTGTATCAACTTCTCACTCTCCGAGAGTTTGAAAACAAAAAATTCCAGATTGTCTACTACCTCAGAATCATTGACAATGCCTGGGAAGGGTCACCAACAGAACCCCTAATTCTTCTTGGAAGAAACTCTGGCCTGAATGCGTTTTTGAGTGAAATTTTGAAGGATTGAAGCCCATGCAGGATCAGTTATCGATTAAACTGTTTCCTTGGGATAGACATTGGGTTTGGAGGTGGCCAAAAATTATGGCAATTACCTTCCTGAGGAACATTGCTAGTAGCTGACGAAAGAGGAGCTTTTAGAGTTTCATAAAGTGTAGCATAAAGAGAATGTAAAGCTGTTTCATATACGAGGAGGAGGAACGGAGTGACAAACCTCTCGCTGCAAATTGAAATAGGGAAATGTTAAAAATGTGGGAAACTCTGCAAGATTTTGTAGGCACATATCACCCAGATAAGGCTTTGGCAGGGCAAGCAGCAAAGCTATTCACCGACAATGCAATGTCTCATTTGCAGGCCACTTTAAAGAAAAGGGAAAAGTAGTTGTCTCTACAATGTAAGAGGGCAAAAAAAAAATAAAAAAGACGACCAAGTGTCCAGAAAGTGTAAATAGATTTACTTAGTGAGGACGAAAGTCTTAAGTACGTATATTCATCAATAATCTCTATAGGTTCGTCCATAACCATTATTTGTTGTCTCTGCATATTTATTGAACATTATTTTAGTTTTACTCATATTTCTTTTCAGTCCTACCTTTCTGCTTTATTCAAGTCTTTTATCATATTTTGCAATTCCTCCCATGATTCACTAAATACAGCAGAACTATGCCACCTGCAAATCTTACGTAGCTAAGGTGTTCCCCATTAACGTTCATTACTATATTTTCCCATCTAAAGTCCTAAAAACTTCTAGGCATGCTGTGAATAAGTTAGGAGAGATGGATTCTGCGTGTAATACCTTTCTGAATTGGGATTTCCTCACTCTCCTTATGTAGTTTTAAGATTGCGTGCATATGTAAATTAATATATATATATATATATATATATATATATATATATATATATATATATATATATATATATATATATATATATATATATATATATATATATAAAGAAATAAAATGGCTTGAGAAAGGCCGTAACCATATACTTTCCAGGAGGAAAGAGGAGAAAGATTCTCATCACTGCCCAGCAGAGTACTTCCAAGATCATAAACTTCCTGAATATCTTTTTTTATTTTCTATCTTGTATCAACTTCTCTTTATTTTCGTTGGCGTTCTGTTTTTGCTGAGGTCCTTTGAAGGAACGACAATTACTCCCAAATGAGTCCTTTAGGAGACTGAGTAGACTCAGAGAGCCTCACGTAAAAGAATATGTTCTAAGTCACACTTTATGACTAGTTTCGTGCTGTTACTTAGAATTTACTAATAGCTTTTAATATACGGTAGATGTATCTTTTTAACGTTAATGTCTTCTGAGCTTACCTTTTCTCAGGGAAGAAATTAGGATCAGTGGAAGGAAACAATTCAGTTTGATATTCTTATTTTTCGATTATTATTATTAGTAGTAGTGGTAGCCAAGCTACAATCCTAATTGGAAAAGCAAGATGCTATAAGCCCAAGGGCTCCAATAGGGAAAAATAGCTCAGTGAGGAAAGGAAATAAGGAAATAAATAAATAATGAGAGTAAATTAACAATAAATTATTCTAAAAACAGTAACAACGTCAAAACACACATGTCCTATATAAACTATGAAAAGACTCATGTCAACCTGGTCAACATGAAAACATTTGCTCCAACTTAGAACTTTTGAAGTTCTACTGATTCAACTATCCGATTAGGAAGATCATTCCACAACTTAGAAACAGCTGGAATAAAACTTCTAGAATACTGTGTAGTATTGAGCCTTATGATGGAGAAGGCCTGGCTATTAGAATTAACTGCCTGCCTAGTATTACGAACAGGATAGAATTGTCCAGGGTGATCTGAATGTAAAGGATGGTCAGAGTTAAGAAAAATCTTATGCAACATGCATAATGAACTAATTGAACGACGGTGCCAAAGATTAATATCTAGATCAGGAATAAGAAATTTCATAGACAGTAAGTTTCTGTCCAACAAATTAAGATGAGAATCAGCAGTTGAACACCAGACAGGAGAACAATACTCAAACCAAGGTAAAAAGAAAGAATTAAAACACTTCTTCAGAATAGATTGATCACCGAAAATCTTGTAAGACTTTCTCAATAAGCCAATTTTTTTGTGCAATTGAAGAAGATACAGACCTAAAGTGTTTCTCCAAAGTAAATTTGCTGTCAAGAATCACAGCTAAAATTTTAAAAGAGTCATACAAATCTAAAGAAACATTATCAATACTGAGATCCGGATGTTGAGGAGCCACCGTCTTTGACATAGTTACAATCACACTTTGAGTTTTGTTAAGATTCAACTTCATACCCCATAATTTGCACCATGCACTATTTTTAGCTAAATCTCTATTAAAGGAAACACCAACCCCAGATCTACATTCAGGGATGGAATTGATGCAAAGAGAGTAGCATCTTCTGCATAGGCAACCAGCTTGTTAACTAGGCCAAACCACATGTCCTGTGTATATAGTATGAAAAGTAATGGACCAAGAACACTACCCTGTGGAACACCGGATATCACATTCTTATACTCACTATGGTGCCCATCAACAACAACTCTTTGAGATCTATTACTTAAAAAATCAATAATAATGCTAAGAAACGACCCACCCACTCCCAACTGTTTCACTTTGAAAACAAGGGCCTCATGATTAACACGGTCAAAGGCAGCTCTAAAATCAAGGCCAATCATACGAACTTCCTGACCACAATCAAGGGATTTCTGTACAGCATTGGAGATTGTAAGGGCATCACCTGCTCCAAGGCCTTTACGAAAACCAAATTGCAAACTAAGGAATAGATGATTACCTTCAGGAAACCTATTAAGACGTTTTGCCAGATCACGTTCAAAAATTTAGATAATATGGGAGTTACGGAAATATGGCGGTAATGATCAATGATGTGTCTATTACCTTCGCAACTATTATGATAAACGAATTAACCGTAAAAAGTACATATTTTGCGTAAGACCTGTATTAGAAAGAAACCATCCATCTATTGGTTGTGAGGTGATTTTATTAACATATATCCCTTAGAGAAATATTGTTTTCCTCATTTGGGTCTCCAACAAAAATCACAGGAGAGATATTAATTGCAAAATAAATCTATTCATAGTGCTTCTCCACAAAATAATTATTATTTGGTTAGAAATCCGATCTGAAAATGTTCTTAATTTATGTCAACGAAGGGCAAAAGATACTTAATATATATATTATGAAAAAACACTGAATATGTTTATGTTGCATGTAACATTTCCCCTGAAATTTTTTGTGGGTTTCTGTGGGTTAGTGTTGAAGTATATATATATATATATATATATATATATATATATATATATATATATATATATATATATATATATATATATGTATATATATATACATATATATATATATATATATATATATATATATATATTCATATATATATAATATATATGTATATATATATATATATATATATATATATATATATATATATATATATATATGTGTGTGTGTGTGTGTGTGCATATATATATGTATATATATATATACATACACACGTATATATATATATATATATATATATATATATATATATATATATATATATATGTGTGTGTGTGTGTGTGTGTGTGTGTGTGTGTGGGTATACATCATAAGGTACATTTTTGCCAGTTAAATAATCTGTGCTTGCAAGGTTCAATCTGGTAACTCTATTAGTGATTTGTTGCCTGGTGGAAGTGGAAACAAAAATTACTTTGGTTGGAAGGAAAAGTCTGAAATAGCTTGAATATTAAAGAATAGCACTTAAATGAGGATATGATAGATGTAAATAATGTTAGGACGAATATTCTCTCATTGGCAATAACTATGAAGAACTGGGCATGGGTCAAGGAAGTTAGATGCTTACGGATGACAGTTTAATAAAGGGAATGATTTACCACATAACTTTCGATCTGAGAGAGAGTGCATAAAACCGTATTACTTAGAAAATATTTCTTATTCTTATCACTGGATATACAAGAAAATGCTCTTATTTGAAGGTAGTGTTTTGAATGGTTGTTCGTGTACGAAGTGTAGTTTTTTGACGAGCCTCTCAAGACGCGTAAAACGATTGACAAGAGTGCTTAAAAATTTATGAAAATGGACTAGTATTAGTCTGGTCAAGAGGTTAAAAATAACAAGCAATCGCACGAGAACAAAACATCAAGGTGAAATTTCTATTTCTGAATTATTTGACGAAAAACTATTCAGGAAGTAAGGAAATGTAGCTGAATTCATGAAGAATCCCATTTAGTAAAGAGATTTCATTGAAGGAAGTTACTTATTTGACAAGATGTTTAAGGAATTATGATATATTATGAGAAGAATCTAATATAGATCAAGATAACATCTATATACTTACTTTTGAAGATTAATTTTTTATTAGCTACAATACAAAGGTATTTTCTTTAATAATTTTTTTCAATGAAAATATCAAAATAATTTTTATAAGCTTGACTGTCTCTATTTTAATAGAGAAAGTTAAATCGAATCCTTTACAATGACCAATTGTTTCTGGTCTTCCATGCCC
>NC_090736.1:32663067-32670567 GCF_036898095.1 Palaemon carinicauda
GAATAAACTATATTATTTCCTTGTTATCTATCTTTTACGCGATAGAAGAGGTGTTCTGGATAAATTGTATGAACGTGGTTCGAGGATTATTATCCTTGACCCCAACTACTTGGTAGTGATACAGGATTATACGACTTTGAGCTTCGTCCGGTAAAAAATATAATAAGTCTAGAGATTAGGGAGCCTGGTTGTCATGTGAATATGATATTATCATCACAACGTTGACGGATATACTTAAGATAATTTAATTATATACAAATAGCTATGTATATTTATTCAAATATATAAATATATATTGTGTATATATATATATATATATATATATATATATATATATATATATATATATATATATATATATGAAATTATATGTAGCTAAATACATACATACATGTGTATATAATATATATATATATATAAATCAAATATGCATATATTAAGAGAAGAGAAGAGAGAGAGAGAGAGAGAGAGAGAGAGAGAGAGAGAGAGAGAGAGAGAGGAGAGAGAGAGAGATATACTGTTCATGACCATATGGCTGCATAGTATACAAGATAAAGAAATTTCATACAGGATAAAGAAATGGCCAGGCAAGATAAGGAGGTGAAAAAGGATGAAGAAGTAGCAGACAGGATAAGAGTAAAATAGGATTAAGAAGTTACAGATAGGATAAGAGATTATATGGGATTAAGTAGATACAAACACAATAAAAGGTAATAAGGGATGAAAAATACTGTAGTTACAGACAGAGCTAGAGGGGCACTCAGTACAGCGCAGACCTCAGCCGCGGCTGCTTATTTCTCGTTCTTTAGCTCGACCTTGACCTTTATCTTTGACCTTAAAATGTTTTAATTGGCGACAATTTTCATACACTAACATATAAACCAATTTCAAAGTCTCTGTGACAACGATGTTCAAACTTTTGCTTGACAGTGACCTTGATCTTTTACCTTGACTTTCCAAAATTTAATCATTTCCATCTTTTTACATAACAGCTAATCCCAGCAAGTCTCATTACTCTACGACTAAAATTGTGGCCAGGAGGCAGTTCACAAACAAACAACCACACAAACAGAGGGTAAAACATAACCTCCTTCCAACTTCGTTGGCGTAGGTAATAAAGTGGTAAGAAAGGATGTAGAAGAAGGAGACAGAATAAAGAGGTAAAAATGATGAACAAGAACCATCAAGGATAAATAAGTGACATGGAGAATTAATGGATAACATATACTGTAGAATGAAGAAGCAACTTTTAAGAAGGGATGGCATCAAATATGCTACATAAAATACATTTATCCACGTTATGTCATTAATACGTCTTGGAAATACGTTTCCTTCATTAAAACTTGAAACAAAGACATCATATGGAATAACAGACACACCCCCCCCACCCCCGCACTCCCGTTTAGAAAAAATGCAAGAAAGGAAACTAAGAAAATTTGGAAAAAACTATAGTGTATGGAATACAGAATACAAAGCCATATGTTAATGTCTTTCCAAATATAAAACAAAAATCATTTAATGACACGATAAATTTGGGTACCTAAGTAACAATATGCCCACAAGCAAATGTGTTAAAAAACAAACTAACGTTTTGGGGGTATAGAAACAGGCAAGAATTTACTTAAACGGGATTTTAATATTGAGAAGCTGAAACACCTAAGAAAATAATGCTTGAATGATTAATCGTAAAGACATAAATTATAAAAATCATATAACTACCATATAACAACCAGTGTAAATTGTTCATTACATTATATCACCCAAATGTAATAATACTAAAAAAAGAAATAAAAAATAGAAGGGGAGATGATATTGCTGAATTCATACATCAAAGCCAGTTGTCAAATAATTAGAGAAGCTAATTATGGACACTTCTCACTAGTTCTAGTCCCAACCCAGGGGAGAGCTATTAGGAAACATCTCTCTCGCTTGTCGATGGAAATGAGATGTTTTTGGAGAGAAGGACAACAAGGCCAGCATACATAAACAGGGGAGACAAAACCTAATACACACTCAAATTCCCCCGGGAGAACGGACAATAGCCCTTGAGAGGTAAAGAATTAATCATTGCTGGAAAAATGTATTTTTCAAAAATCTATTCAAGATTGTGTGCTCCTTTGCTGGGGCGTAATTTTTTCGTTAATTATTATTATTATTTATTATTATTATTATTATTATTATTATTATTATTATTATTATTATTATTATTATTATTATTATTATTATTGATGCCACGTATACACCATTCAAATGACATGTCACTTGTATCAAAACCTACATGAAAGCTTTTAAAAACATTCAAATATGCTTATTACCTTCAAACGACTAACATACACTTTAACTAAAGATCTAACTCGCAAGGGAACCTATTTTCTCTACTATTAACTTTTTTTTTTGCCAACATCTGTATTAAGAGAAATTCCATGTTAATTAAAGATGAAGGCTATAAAGGTTTAAAGCCCACTCATGAATGGCAGAGGCAAGGGACAGTGACATTACCTGATCAGCAGGACAATGTTCTAGAGACAGACCATATACACATGTGATCAGTGCCCAAGCCCCTCCACACAAGCTAGGACCAAAGAGGGCCAGGTAATGGCTGCTGATGACTCGGCAGATAGAGCTACAGGCTCCCCCAAACCCCTCATCCCTAGCTCACAGGGATGCTGAGATTGCAGCAACCAAAGGAACTAACAAGTTTGAGCGGGACTCGAACCCCAGTCTAGTGCTCACCAGTCAGGGACGTTACTAGATTGGCCACCTAAACCCTGAAAGTATTTAACAGTGCCGGAGTTAATAACCAGCCAGCCTTATGAGGCCTGAGCCCAAAATATCTGGCGTCGCTACGAATTTCAACTTATACCCCATTTATATTCTTTCATATAAGGATTATATTTAATATGTCGATTAAGATTTTCTAATTTGAGTGTTTTTATTATTATTTCTTTTTCAATAATAATAATAATAATAATAATATAATAATAATAATAATAATAATAATAATAATCGACACGTGTCTATACAATAATATTCACCATCATCATTATCATCATCGTAATAATAATAATCGACACGTGTTTATATTATAGTTGGTAAGATTTATTATGGTCATCTTTTAAAATCAAAGGTTTATTGTTATTTACGTAAGTATGAAGTCTGATTATTTTCTCTGTTTCTTTTAGAGTTGCAATACGTGTGTATAACGAAAAACGATTCCTATTGTAAAAACCGTTTAATAACAAAACCCCTAAAATCATACATATTAATGATCTCGTTCCAATAAAAGAAATAAAAGAGATCATAAATCAAAATGATAATTACCATTTCATTGTTTTCATGTAATATACATACATATACCAAAGGCACTTCCCCAATTTTGGGGGGTAGCCGACATCAACAAGAAACAAAACAAAAAAGGGGACCTCTACTCTCTACGTTCCTCCAGCCTAACCAGGGACTCGGCCGAGTTCGGTTGGTACTGCTGGGGTGCCACAGCCCAACCTCCCACATTTCCACCACAGATGAAGCTTCATACTGCTGAGTCCCCTACTGCTGCTACCTCCGCGGTCATCTAAGGCACCGGAGGAAGCAGCAGGTAATATATGGAAAATAAAACTATGATCTATCATGGATGCGCAAGTGTTCCAATCATAAGAAAAAAGAAATAAAAGTTCTATGCTCTTTAATGCCTAATAATCACCAGAGAACTCTTGTTAAAAAATACTATTTTCATGTGTATGCATTCAATGGTGTTCCGCCCACATAAACTGAGGTACAGTACATGCACAGATGTATGTGTTTCATTTCATTGAAGGATTAGATTATTTTTATTATTATCGTTATAGTCACTTTTCCACTGATTTTATCATCAATTTAAACTTTATAAGCCTTTATTATTATTATTATTATTATTATTATTATTATTATTATTATTATTATTATTATTATTATTATTATCATTATTATTATTATTATTATTATTAACTAAGTTACAACCCTAGTTGAAAAACCAGAATGCTATAAACCCAAGGTCTCCAACAGGGAAAAATAGGTCAGTGAAAAAAGGAAATAAGGAAATAAATAAACTACAATAAAAGTAATGGGCAATCAAAAAAAATACTTTAAGAGCAGTAATGACATTAAAATGGATCTTTCATATATAAACTATAAAAAGAGACTTATGTCAGCCTGTTCAACATAAAAGCGTTCGCTGCAAGTTTGAAATTTTTAATTAACTGCATACCTAGTATTAAGCCATATGACACTCCGAGACTCTTACATGACTCTCCCCCCAATTAAAATATACATTTTAGGAAAAGAGACAGTTTAGTAGGAGAGAACGTTGCAACGTTCATTCCACACTATCTACAGTTTGCCACGCAAAATAGAATTTATGTAGAATGATAAAATGCTCTTTCAAGAGAAAGACACTCCAAAATCAAAACATTGTTCTCTAGTTTTTTGTTGGTGCCATAGCCTCTGTACCATGGTCTTCCACTGTCTTGGGTTAGAATTCTCTTGCTTAAGGGTACACTCGGGCACACTATTCTATCTAATTTCTTTTCCTCTTGTTTGGCTAAAATTTTCTTAGTTTGTATAGGAAATATTTGTTTAGGTGTTGTTGCTGTTATTAGAATATTTTATTTTTTCTTGTTTCCTTTCCTCAATGAGCTATTTTCTCTGTTGGAGCCCTTGGGCTTATAGCATCTAGCTTTTCCAACAATGGTTTTAGCTTTGCAAGTAAAGATAAATAATAATAATAATAATAATAATAATAATAATAATGATAATAATAATAATTCAAGATCAGCGATATTTTACATTTGAACTGATAGCGGAGCCGGACTGGAGGACGGCAATGTTTGAACTTATTTCATGAATGCTGAAATTTAACCGAAATCTTCAGAAAATTAATCTTTGTGTGCAGACAGGCAGGCACTAGAACGACTTGCACTGAAGGTGTTAGGGTTTTCAAAAAGTATTTCTAATTCTATAGAGGAAAATCTTTACAAAATTGCTTTAAAGTGAAAACTGATGCCATAATTTATCTACTCTACAAACCATTCTTCTCAGAACATCAAAGGGTTATTAATATTCGATTCCAATTTATTTTCCTATAAACAGATGCATATCTTTTTCGATAAGCTTTAACACTTTTTTTTCCAATCACTCATCTTTATTTAATCGTTCAGTTTTGAAATAGCCTAATTTTCTACCTTTTATATTAGTTTAGAGAGAAAAATATATTTTCTATAGAGGAAATAAATTCATAAACACATGATTTGAGATTACAATAATTCTTGACGCTTTTCATTAACTTCTCTTCAAACTCAAATCTGGATCTCAGAGTATTCAGTATATTTTTTATTTTGAAAACCAATTCTTTAAATATTTTCTACAACTCTTACTTTTATTTCTAAATTCAAGACGTAGAACGTCCTAAAAATGTTTGATCTCTGCTAGTTTTTTTTTTTTCTTTAAATCACAACATACGATTAAAACTTTGTACAATAATGGTTTAAAACTGCAATTCTTTCATGCTTGCCGGTTCATGTAATAAAGCAAAAGCACAAGTTCTTCAAAGCAATTAATTGCCAAAGTCACTGTTTTGAAATATCAAACTGCTATAAGAAAATAAAAAGAGCAAGGTGCTACATAAACTGCAGAAAGAGCGAGCTACCATTTAGACATCTTACATTAAAAAGAAAAAATAATAATAAAAAATAAAAAATAAAAGAATGAACAAGAAAGACTTGTAACCATGACGACTACCATAACATTGAATTTCCCGTGGGAGGAGTCCAAGATGCTGCTGGTTCACTCTGCCGTGATAACTGTCAACCAGCGGGACAGAGGCTGGAGATATTGCAGCGTTCTTTCGTTAACCTATTTGATCCTGATAGCTATTCACTAATGCCTATTGACGGGTAAATGATCGGACGTATGCGTAAATGAAGAATTATCTTGGTGTTGATACTGATCTTGGATATTATTATTATTATTATTATTATTATTATTATTATTATTATTATTATTATTATTATTATTATTATTATTATTATTATTATTATTATTATTATTACTTGCTAAGCTATGAGGGCATGCATGTACGTTTTTGTTTGTTCTATGTGTGAGAGTGTCTTAGATATGATACAAAGCAATATAACACAAGTTAGAAATCAGAGGCCTGAACGTACGTTTTGTTGAGAGAGAGAGAGAGAGAGAGAGAGAGAGAGAGAGAGAGAGAGAGAGAGAGAGAGAGAGAGAGAGAGAATCTTTTCAAATATCAAAAGCTTTCAGCAAATTATCAGAATCAGAGGATTGTTTTCTGTTCTTCCCTTAAATCATACTACTAATTCTATAGCAGAAAAATCTTATTTATCGTAATATAAGTTATTTTTTTTACTATATAATACATGCAATATCCATTGCGTGATCTCTCAAATCTTTAGATAATATGTTTATTTATTTATTTATTTATTTATTAATTTTATTATTTCTTCTTTTTTTTTGTATATTATCTAAGCTTAAAACCCAATATTTAGAATGTTAAAAATCAATCAGTTAAATCATGAATCGCACGAGATTTAACAAAGTCAATGGAATGACCAATAAAATTTCTCAAAGGACTAAAGGAATCTTAAACTTCTCTGTTTAATATCCTTATCCTAGACTTAATCCCAGCATTACTTGTGGTTAATTGGGGATCTTATACTCCAAGGACTTGGCCAGAATCCCCAATTACAATTATTTCTCGGAAATGAAAGGCCTCAGATTTTATAGCACTGGGAATTTCTCATATACCTCAATTGCTGCAATTACTGGATCTTTTTAATAATAAATTACCTAATACTGGCTAATGATATTAATAAAATTGCATCCAAGATTAATTATCTTAATTAATTACGTTTATAAGGTCTATTTGTTATCCTTTATGGGTATATAGTTATGGGTCATTATCAAGCATCACTGAAATGATAAATATAACTACATTTTATAAAAGAGGACAATAAAGTATTAATGAAAACATGCCTGTAATACCATCTTTTCTAAAATCTGGCTAATACTAACAGCTGAGGATTCCCAGTCTCCTGTATAAATATGATATCATTTTACTTTTATTCTCATTGTACAGTCCATCGATGTCACTAACAAGACGGAAGTATTTACCCCAATCAAGTGTTTTTACTTTTTCCTACTTAGCAATATTACATATTTTATGCTCGCCACGTAACAGCTTTCGTGAATTGTACACGCACAGACATATATATATATATATATATATATATATATATATATATATATATATATATATATATATATATACATATATATGTATGTATGTATATATGTATATATATATATATATATATATATATATATATATATCCCTTGCTGAGTGAATGAATTTGTGTATCGCCATGTACAGCAAAGCTGTAATAGTCAGGGTCACACATAATACGTTGGTTTGATGTGAGCGACCAGAATAAAGTCATCACC
>NC_090736.1:32675567-32685567 GCF_036898095.1 Palaemon carinicauda
CATTTTCTCCAAGATGACTCATATTGCCTTCTAGTAGATTAGCACTTATATTCCTCAAGGAAGTCTATGCTGGCTTTCGAAATCCCGAAACGCTTTCTCACCGCTAGGGAGAGAAAATCATGAGCTGCAGGGTCCGGGTTTTCTGTAATGAAGCGCAGACAGTTGACTTCTGGACTCGCTGGGTCAGAACTGGATCTGGTAGCGGTACAAACTTCAGCTACAGTTCCAATGCCAGGGGGAACCACACGCTGTTCGGCCACTTGTGGGCCACTATTGCCGCTACCCCCTTGAAGGATCTCAGTTTGTTGAGGACCCTCAACAGAAGGTTGTGAGGAGGGAACAGATAAATCTTGGACCATCTGTTCCAGTCGAGGGACATCGCGTCCACTGCTTCCGCTAAGGGGTCCTCGTACGGGGACACGTACAGGGGCAACTTCTTGTTGTCTTTCGTCGCAAAGAGGTCTATCTGTAGTTCTGGGACTTGATTCAGAATGCAGGAGAATGATCCTGCGTCTAAGGACCATTCCGACTCTATCGGTGTGAACCTGGATAGAGCGTCCGCCCTCACATTGCGGACTCCTTGAAGGTGAACTGCCGACAGGTACCACTTCTTCTTTTCCGCCAATCGGAAGATGGCCAACATCACCTGGTTGAGAGGTGGTGACCTCGGTCCTTGTCGATTCAAGCATCTCACAACTACCTCGCTGTCCATCACCAACCTTATGTGGATCGAGTGATGCGGGGAGACTTTCTTTAAGGTAAGGAGCACTGCCATAGCTTCTAGAAAGTTTTATGTGAAAGGTCTTGAATAGCTTGGACCAAGTTCCGTGGACTTTTTTCCGATGAGAGTGACCTCCCCATCCCTCCTTTGAGGCGTCTGAGTGAATCGTCACCGACGGGGGAGGTGGCTGAAGAAGAACCGACTTCTTTAGATGTCTGGCTTGGGACCAAGGCCTGAGAAGAGTACTTAGCCGAAGCGGAACTGGTCTTCTCAGATCTCTTCGCGCGTTTGATGCATAACTTCTCCAAACTCCGGTTGCATCCTTTAGCTGTGCTCTTAGCACTGGGTCTGTCACCGAAGCAAACTGGAAAGAGCCCAGTACCCTCTCCTGCTCGCGTCTTGATATCCTTTCGGAATCTAGAAGTCTCTTGACAGAACCCGCTATCTCCTTCCTTTTCTTCGCCGGGATGGAGAAACGGTGTGACAAAGGTCCCAGTGGATTCCCAGCCGCTGGAACTTTTGAGATGGAGAAAGTCGAGACTTTTTTCTGTTGATCTTGAAGCCTAGGTACTCTAGGAACTGGATCACTTGACTGGAAGCTTGCAATCATTCTCTCTCGGATGCTGCCCACACCAACCAGTCGTCCAGGTAGGCTACTACCTGAATTCTCTTTAGGCGTAATTGTTTGAGAGCTATGCTCGCAAGTTTCGTAAAAATCCTTGGGGCTATGTTTAGCCCGAATGGCATGGCTCTGAAGGCGTATAGTCTTCGTTGTAGCCTCAACCCTAGGTAGGGGGAGAGTCGATGGCTGATTGGAATGTGCCAATAGGCGTCTGACAAGTCTATAGAGACGGAATATGCCCTCTTGGGCAGTAAGGTCCTTATGTGTTGCAGTGTTAGCATTTTGAATTTGCAATTCACTATGAACTTGTTGAGTGGCGACAAGTCCAGAATGACTCTGAGCTTTTCCGAGTCTTTCTTAGGAACACAAAACAGCCTCCCTTTGAAATTGATGGGCTTCCCCCTTCGGATCACCTTTTTTCTCCAACAGTTCTTGAACGTACTCCTCCATAACGGGGGTGGAGTGTTGGAAAAACCGAAGGCACGGGGCTGGAGTGCTGTACCAGTTCCAGCCCAGTCCATTCTTGAGTAGGCTGTGGGCCCAGGGATCGAAGGTCCACCGATCCCAAAATTTCAGAAGTCTCCCTCCTACCGGTATCATCTCACTTGGACTGCCGTCCTGAGGTCTTACCTCCCTGACCACGACCACCCCTGAATCCCCTTCCCCCTGAGGGGCGCCTAGACGAGCCTCTGGCTGCTCCTCTAGGCTTTACTCGAAAGGAAGTAGACTGCCCTTCGAACGCTGGGATGAATGCCGTGGACTGTGTCGACACTGCCTGGGGTACCCACTGAAAAGTGGTCGGGGTTTGTGCCATGATCTGGGGCACTGGGGGCAATGGCAATAGCAGTTGCTGTTGCTGTCTAACAGGCTTGGCTGGCCGAGACGGTAGCCTAGTCCTCATAGTCTTCCTCTTTGGTTGAGGACCCTCATCCAGGGAAGACTTTCTTTTGATAGCCAGGCCCCACTTCTGGAGAAGGTTTCTATTCTCCAAGGCGGCCTTATCAACAACTTCTTTGACCAAGTCGGTAGGGAAAAGGTCTTTTCCCCAAATGTTGGAGGAGATTAGTTTCCTTGGCTCGTGCCTCACCGTAGCCGAGGTGAACACGAACTCCCTACAAGCTCTCCTTGCCTTGACGAAGCCATAAAGGTCCTTCGTCACTGTGGCCAGATGAGTCTTGGCCACCACCATGAACATTTCATGGACCTTGGGGTCACTTGCCATCGTCTCGAGAGTAGTCTGAAGAGACATTGAGGCAGCCAGTCTTTCTTTTGTCTCGAACTCTCTTCGCAAAAGAAAGTCAGACAGCTTAGGGAGGTCCTCGCCGAACTGACGTCCGGCAATATCAGCCTCCAACTTTCCAACTGAGAACGTAAGATGGACGTCCTTCCAGTCTTTGTGGTCCATAGGCAGGGCCAGCGACAAGGGTTTACACTCCTCCAGGGAGGGGCAAGGCTTGCCGGCCTCGACTGCTTTTAGTACAGCCGCAAACCCTTTCTGTAAAAAGGGGAAGGCTCTAGTAGGCGAGGACACAAAGGAAGGGAGCTTCTTGCTCAATGCGGCTACCTTTGAGTTAGAGAAGCCCCTCTCTTTCATCGAAGATGAAAGTAGAGCTTGAGCCTTAGCATGGTCCATCACTATGACCTCCTTCGGCTCTGTCTCCTCCTTTGAAGCTGGTTCCTTCCTCAGCCGAACATAACAGTCCGGATATGATGCCTTGCTGGGCCAGAATTCCACCTCCTCCAGGGGAACTGAGCCCAGCTTATCCGAGATGACGATCTTTCCAGTCGTCATCGGCATGTGCTCAGCATACCTCCATGGGTTAGCATCTGAGCACAAGGGAAGGTCTTTCACGTTGAGCTTTTTCTGGGGCCCATGTGATGCTGCAAGGCACTGCATCCGCAGTTCCATTGTAGCCGCCTTCTCCTGATTCTCCTTCTGCATTTGTTGGATCATTCCAACAATAGAAGAGAGGGCCTGTCCCAGCTCTACTGGGAGACCGGCCGATGTTGAGGGAATAGGCTCCGGAATCTGAACCGGAGTAGCCGACACCTCGTCGACCTCTTCCTCTACAACGTCTGGGGCTTGATCTTCATCCTGGCTTCTGCCAGGAGGTCTTCCTCCAGACGCTCGTCCACATCAGACATCCTGTCATCTAACTGGATGTCTTGCATCGCGACCGCGACTTCAGCATCCACCTGGATCTGAACTTGGGGGATCTCCTCTTGAGGCTGGGGAATCACTGCATCAGCTGATGCCTTAGGAAAAAGATACGCCCTCATCTTCTCACTTGGAAGATAAGGGCCAAAAGTGTTCTTTTGGAAGCCCCTTACCCAGGTACGAAGCTTCTTCCTAGCTATATCCCTTGATTCCGCCGTCCTAGGGGAATCAAAGGCCTCAGTAATCAGGTTAGTGCACACAATACATACCTGAGGGTCCCAATACCGGAGATCATCCTTGGAGACAGCGCATGCTGCGTGTCTCCTACAAAACTCATGTCCGCAGAGGTTCTTGCTGCGGACGTTGCAGAAAACACTTCCGCACTTCGGAGGGTCCTTCTGTAAAGAGAAGAAATTTCCATGAGTATCAAGTGAACTATGTATCACTGGATATGCATAGTATAGCATAACAATTCAGAAAGGAAAGACACACACTTTTGTTTCCCTCACAACCCATTGCTGCAGCCTTCCAGATAATAAAATCAAATGGTTAATCTCTTCTAGAGTAACCAATGCAAAGTTTCCAGAGGAAACAGGTGGAGCTCACACCTAAGCAATGATTTTAAAATCCTGGATAATAGACAGGAAAGAACTCACTTTCCTATCTGTAGGGCAACAGCAAAGGACTGTGCAAGAAAACACAAAAGTGTTAGAACACACATTGCTGTACCAAAACCCATACTATAGTTTTCTTCTTACTGTATATGTTATACTGAAGAATACTAGTACAGCATAGGAGGATACGTGCCGGCCGGCACCTGCCGGCCGGCACACACCATAACTAGCTTTAAAGTATACTACTTAACAGCTATAAGGCGGCAGAACTCTGGTTCAAATGCATGTGCCGGTCGGCAGCAATTGCCGGCCGGCAACAGCCAATGTCGGCCGGCAATGGCTGCCGGCCGGCAACTACACAAGGTAGTACCCAGCTGCTGGCCACACTCTTGGTGACCGGCAGACAAGGGCTGACATTAGCCGGCCTGCAAAGGTACAGGACCGATGCCAGCCGGCAGCAAAAGAACCAGAGGACTACACCTGCCCGGCTGCCGGCCTCATAGGCCGGCAGCCGGGTCGGGTACAGCACTAGAAGAAAAATAGGATGGATGCCGGGATAAGAGTGTACACTACCTCCAAGCCCGGCAAACCGAAAGAGTGCATATAAGGAAGGGGAGAATCTAATTCAGGCTTCCTGACCAATGCCGTCTGGCTCTACAGGCAGGCATGGATGAGGGACCAAGGGAGGTCCGGGCTGCACTCAAAATATAAGACCCTTGCCGGCCGGCAGCTCTGCCGGCCGGCAGGGGGCTGAGTCAATTCCACATCCTAACCTATACTAGGTCCAGATGTAGAACGACATACAGTACTGTAATGGCTAGGCCATTACGGAGATAGAGGGGGAAGGGACAAAAGAGGGTCCTACCAACCTTGCTTTAGTGACGGATCACCCGCAGCCAAGAAACTCATCTTAGCCTAAGGGAGATCCAAGGGGGGAGGCCAGCAATACTTGCCAGCTCCCAGAGCACCAAAGCAAGGAAGTTGTTGCTACTCCCAGGGAAAGAAACTTATCCTCCCCCGAGAACAGCAACAAGGACTAGTCTGGTAGATCACAAAAGAAGGAATCATATCCACAGAAACCTTCGGTAGTGACCTAAGGAGGCTAAGCCACCTTTGTCTGTGTCAGGCCAGCGAGGGAGACTCTACCCCAAACCAGACAAACACAGACTCAGACTAAAAAACTCTGTTGTTCTGTCCCTCTTTGAACCAGACTTACTGGAACAGGAAGGTACAGTAACACCCAAGTATAGTTTTTATCGAAAATTAATTCAGAAAAAACCACTTAGGGATAAGCCCAAGGCTTAAACAGAGGGATAGGGATTGCATACCTTCTCCGAAGAAAAGAAAGCAACCGGGGAGTATGAGAAAGTATACTAAGGCTCCATAAGCAACTTAGCCTAGGCACCAAGAGAATCGATTACCTAAATCACCGAAACTCACTCGTATGCTATCTTGGAAATATTCCACACAATCTTAAATTTATAAAACATAGCCTAAAGCTTCAATAAAATTTTAATACACTCGGAAAACCCAAATTCATGCATGAAGTACTAGGACCAAACGACTAGGCTACATGGCCTAGCGTAGGCCAGAATGGCGAATACTTCGCCAAAAAAATACTAAGCACGAAAGGAAATACTATGTAATGCTAAATAGCTAAAATTTATTAAAGCAAAACAACCAGGAATGTCGCTCTGACTAACTAAACTTATACCTAGCGAGCGACAGCGTCCATGACGCCTCCGGTAGGCTACGGCTCTTGTAACAAAGATTAATCGTATTAATCACTCAAAAATTTACCAAGAGCCTACATTTATACATAAAAGACATGGTACTCAACTTATCAGAGGCCGACGAAGACGGAGAAGCCATGAAAAGCAGAATAAATCCAAGATTTGCGAGAAACACAGGAAAAAACACCGAGTTGTTAAGCTACGCAAAAAGGAATGCAGATGGCGCCAGGATTGGCGCCAGGCACGCTTACGAATCGGGAGATAGGGAGCCTTGGGAGCGGCTCCCCCTTTTTCTTTCCCGAATTCGTTTCTTGCCATTTGCCCCCTGCGAGACGAAATCTCTGTTCGGGATGCCGATTGCCATGTGGCGTGTCAAGAATACGTCCTCTGATATGTCGCGATATCCCTTTCACGAGGGATACTCGCTCCAGGAGTTAGAATTCTGGTACCTTAAGGTAAATTCTCTGGGAATATCGCCGTAGTTGTAATATACCCTAGGAAGCTACCCTATAGGAACTTCCATCAGGACGACATGGCTTGAGCCCAAATATATATATATATATATATATATATATATATATATATATATATATATATATATATATATATATATATATATATATATATATATATATATATATATATATATATATATATATATATATATATAGCCTATATATATATATATATATATATATATATATATATATATATATATATATATATATATATATATATATACATATATACATGTTTGTATGCGCGTGAGCGCGTGTGATCAAAATAATATTACTATTAGAAATTCTGTTCATGTTTTATTTCCCTATTTGGAAATTTTACTGTATATCTACAATTGGTATATATGCATCTGGCAACAATATAGGATGAGCCGAGCATTCGTAACGGATGTCGATAGAGTTTGTTTACAACTCAAAAAGTACAGTTGACACAAAACTTCCTGGTACTCTCGCTCTGAAAAGTACACCCTGCCACACCCTCACTTTGTGACGAGCAACCAAACAAAAAGTGTAAAGAGAAATGGCAGATGTGGTGGGCAGAGCTATACACACAGGTTGTGACTGAGTATACTTCTCTGAGCGAGGTGTACCATGAATCCCTGTGTCCAGGTGTACCTATTTTTCCTAAATTCATTGATTTTAGCATTAACACTGAATTCGTAATACAACAAAGATGGAACTCAAACATATTGTGTCTAGAGGCATCAATCCTCTTATAGGCTATTGCCAGGAACATTAATACTACCGTATAGCCACAAATGAATCCTATAACATTACCGTGTTGAAAGGAACTTCAGTTTCATAGTATTCCCCGAGGCATTAATTCTAAAGAGATACCATAGGAAAATTAATCCCGTGGTGTTGTAGGAGATATTAATCATCTAATGTTGCCAGAGGCATCATTTACACAAACCTCCCCTACATAAAATAATTCTGTGTCGATAGAAACATTACTCTTCAGTCTTTTTTGTTGCTGAGACTTTCACCATAGTGTTACTAGACATATTAACCCCTTTATGTTGCTACAGATTTTCATCATAGTGTTATGAGAAACAGATCTTGTAGCGTTGCCACAGACATTATTCTTATATTAGTGCTAAACATTAATCAAATGGCTTGGCCAGAGACGTCACTCTCATAATGCATCCAGAGATTAATAATATCGTGTTTCCTCAAAGAATAAATCTTACGGTATTGTCATAAACATTAATCCTATAACGCATCCAGAAACCTTATATATATATATATATATATATATATATATATATATATATATATATATATATATATATATATATATATATATATATATATATATATATATATATATATATATATATATATAAAACTAGAGACACCATTGACATTAATCCCCCAATATTAATAGAGAATTTAATCTTATAGTGTTGCCATAGACATTTATCCTACAAAGCTCCCAGAATTGTTCACACTTTTTGAGTTGCAAATGGCAACATTAATCATATTGCATCGCTAGCAACATATTTCATAGTGCTGTAAAAGCTATAAAGAGCAACCATGAATGACAGAGGCAAGGGACAATGCCACTGAGACTGCCCATATATCCATATGATCAGCGGCCATGGCCCCTCTCCACCTAAGCTGGGACCACGGAAGGTCGGTTAGAGGCTGATGATTACTCGGATGGTAAACCTATAGGCTGCCCCAACCACCTATCTATAGCTCACAAGGATGGTGACCTTTCAATAACTACAAGAAAATATCGAGCTTAAGCGGGACTTGAACTCCAGTCAGGCAGTTTGCAAGGACGGGACGTTTACAACAGGCCACGACGACCCTTAATAATAATTTCCTGTTCCAAAATGAATTAATCCTCTAATGTTGTAAGAGAAATTTACTTTATATATAGTTTTTTTCCAGTGATATTAATCCGGCAGTATTTCCAGACACATTAATCCCTTACAATTGTCCGATACGTTAACTATTCTAGAGTTGGAGGATATTAATTTCATAGGATCACCAGAGAAGTTAATCCTTTTGGCTAGAGACATGAACCAATATCAGGTGTCAGTGTTTGTATATTTCACGTATTTATCTTTATCTCAAACCTTTTACATTAACTCAAAATTATTTCAAATAAGCATGAAACGCTTTAAAAATTTAACAATTAAATCCATTTTAGCCTTATGCCTTCAAGATAATTTCACAATTAAGATTTTTTCTATCTAATTACTTTTTAATATTTCAAAATATTTCATATTTTTTGCAAAAAGTTTTTCTTGAGAAATTACAGCCATGCTATTCATTCTAAAAACCACTCACCATGAATTTACTACTCAAACTATTTTTATATCAATATCGAAGTTGAATTATTTCGTTCTTACAAATGGCACTTTTCAACACAAAACTCATTCCGCAAATCAACCACTCAAGTTTTTAAGTGCGTAATCCACATTCCAAAAGTTAAAATTGCAAACTTTTTACAAAATGAAAAAAAAAAAAAAAAAAAAAAAAAACTGCCAATATTCGCACATTAAGATTTTTGCCATCTAATATCCTCGCGTGACCACTTCGTTCTCTATCAAATACTTTCATCCAGCATTTTTGGCCGGACCCAAATTTCGTAATTGCCCTGGTTTTATGATTTCAGAGCTGGATTTGTTATGTTCATATGAACAGACAAATCATAAATTGTTTATAGGATCAGACATTAATCGTGTCTCAGAAACATTGTAATTGCCGACTATCATTAAAAGACGTTGTTTTTCAAATGTCTTAGTCGGTGTAATCATCTGAGGACTAATGAGTTAATTGCTTCGATCACTGATATTATCAAGACATTATTTGGAATAATGCTTCGCAACGCAGGCACCAATTACCTTAACATGATAATCGTTACTTATAGTTTTTTGACCTTTGAACTTTATGGTTTTGGAAATAGAATCTTCGTGTCGTCAGAGGCTTAACTGTTACTTTTAAGCAAAAAGGTCCTCCTCCTTCGTTTACCCCTCTCCTTTTTTATTGTTCTTGTTTTGTTTTCTTTTTTTATCACTTATAAACTGTAACCGCCCTGACGTTAACTGACGCTCAAGCAAAGCAGATAATTGCTATAGGGTGGGTTAGCAGTTAGGGTGCGATAGTCATGCTGGAGAGAGAGAGAGAGAGAGAGAGAGAGAGAGAGAGAGAGAGAGAGAGAGAGAGAGAGAGAGAGAGAGAGAAAAAAAATTGTCCTTCACATTCATTTCTCAGTTAAATGTCTTAAAATTGTTCGTGCGAAATATTGCAAATTTCTTAGCTTCTGAGAGAGAGAGAGAGAGAGAGAGAGAGAGAGAGAGAGAGAGAGAGAGAGAGAGAGATAAATTCTTTCGAATTCATTTCTCAGTTAACTGTCTCAAATTTGTTCGAGTGAAATATTGCATATTTTTTAGCTTCAAGCAAGACCGTCATTAAATATCTACAGACTCCAATACCACTAGCTATCATATTTAAATCGAAGCATAGGTTACAGTTTGGCAAAGACCCATATTATTATTATTATTATTATTATTATTATTATTATTATTATCATTATTATTGTTATTATTATTATTATTATTATTATTATTTAATATTATTATTATCATTATTATTATTATAATTAGCTAAGCTACAACCC
>NC_090736.1:32690567-32710567 GCF_036898095.1 Palaemon carinicauda
AGAGGAATTACACACACTTATGTCAGTTATGAAATATATAGTATGCTTATCCTAAAGAGAATAGAAAGAAAGATTGGTGAAAAGATGAGAGATGAACAAGCCGGATTTAGAAAAAGTAGAAGTTGTGCTGACCAAATTTTCATTTTGAGACATGCACAGTAATGCATAGAATAGAGAAATCCCATTTTGATGGCATGTGTGAACTATGAAAAAGACTTTGATATTGTACACTGGCCAATTTTGGGGAGAGTCCTGCGTTATCATGGAATTCCTCTTAAATATGTGAATTTGATTAAGTCTGTTCATGAGCATACTAAGTGCAAAGTTAATGATAATGGAGTCCTATCAAATGAATTTCAAGTGAACAGCGGAGTACTCCAAGGGAATGTGTTTTCACCTATGTTGTTTATCCTCCTCATGGATTTTGTAATGCGTAAAACAGTCGGAGATGGTTGAGAAGGGTTGGGCTGGATTGTTAATAAGAAATCAGCAGTTATAGACAGCGGTACAGATAGATAAGGAGTTTTAATTTTCCTTCTTGAAACCTATTTTAAATTCATTGTCATATTTTGAACTTTATCAATATCAAAGTTCAAAAGTTCCTAAAAAAGGTTTCATTAAAAACTGGAGAGAGAGAGAGAGAGAGAGAGAGAGAGAGAGAGAGAGAGAGAGAGAGAGAGAGAGAGAGAGAGAGAGAGAGAGAGATATGAACTCTCCTTTTTCTTGAATGCTTCGGGTCTGATCTGAAAACGGTCATCGAGTTACCCCTCCAATGGTTTTTGATATTTAGAAAATAGTTTCACCATATGACACAGATTAGCAGGTGGATCATATATTGTTAACATTGTGCAATCATGAAGACCGAGTGTATGAGGACTAGGTATAAATCATAATTAATAAAAAGAAAATATTATAATAAAAATAAAATTTATCGTGGATGGTAGATAAAAGGTATATAATTTTAAAATAACTTTTCATGGGTAATGACCTAAAAGGTCAGAAACAAACCAAACTAATATTTTGAAATTGTATTCTGGCCTGTGAAGACAATGGTGAATAGATGGGTAAGATCTTCACGAATAGGAATGAATCTATTGTTTTCCTGATTATATTTAATAAGTAAGAAGATTAAGTCTGAACGGGACATCAAAAAATAAAACAACTAATTGTATCAAGAAAACAAAAATGCATACGCGCATTCATAGCTTGTTCGTATCCGATTTATGGATAAATATTCTTCTTTTTTCCCACGGTTATCCCTAAATTAAGGGTCGGTTGCCTGATGCATGCTCTCTAATGCTTCTATTAAAGGTATCCTCATCCACCAAACCTCTTCTCTTCATATCATCCTTCACCCTATCTTACCATCTTCTCTGTATCCCTCTCGATCTTCTCCCCCTAACAGTTTCTTCCCAAGCCCTCCTCAATCCCTCTCCACCATTCATCCTCAATACAAGCCCAGACCATTAAAGCCGCTACATTGTTATCACCTCTGTAATCGTCACTACGCCTGCCATTTTTCTTATTTTATAATTTAGCAATTTTTCCAGCAGTAATGTTCCCATACTCCCAGGCTACAAAAGAGATTTTCTGATATATCCACACCTTCACCATATTAGAAAATCCATTCAAAATCTAAATCTACATAGATTAAGAATGATATAAAAAAGTTCTCCCCTCTTCAATCCGACAAGTCCTCCCACAATTTCCTCTTTGCAATTATATGCACGAGGATATTTTCACAATTCCTGGGTAGATTGCCTCGATAAAAGCCCCTTTGAAAGAACGTTTCAGATAATAGAGAACTCCACGATTCCGTTGTCAAAGTCGTCAAACAAAAGAGGGAATAAATGGCAGACAAGAGGAGGTAGACGGTGACGCTAACAAACAGGGACAGTGGAATGGGAGGAAACCAAACACGGCAGAAAATGGATTGGATGATGGTCTAAACAAAAAGGATAAGAGACTGAAATTCTTCTTCCTGTTGCTTCCACAGCTTTTGTTTTCTTATACAAACACTCACGTTTATAACGGATTTTGAGCGAAGCGAAAAATATATTTTTGGGTGAGATGGCCATGTCGTCCTGATGGAAGTTCCTAAAGGGTAGCTTCCTTGGGTACATATAACTACGGCGATATTCTCAGAGAATTTACCTTAAGGTACCCAGCATTCTAACTCCTGGAGCGAAAATCCCTAATAAAAGAACCAGAGATATCGCGAAATATCAGAGGACGTATTCTTGACACGCCACATAGCAATCTGCACCCAGAACAGAGTTAACACTTCGAAGGGTTCAATTGGCAAGAAAACGAAAAACGAGAAAGAAAGGAGAGCCGCTCGCAAGGTATCTCTCCTCTCCCGATTCGTAATCGTGCATTTCGCCTCTCACGGCGCCATCTGTATTCCTTGTAGTGATACATGAGATGCTACAGATACTGTATGTAGGGAGGGGACCTATAGCCCTTTTTAGAAGAAAAGGGAAGGGCGGGTCCATCAGGACGCCATGTCCATCTCACCCAAAAATAGATTTTTCGCTTCGCTCAAAATCCGTTTTTTGGGCTCAAGCCATGTCGTCCTGATGGAAGTATACCAGAGCATTACTGTATCTGTGGATTCTCAAAACGTGACGTACTCCTCGGAAGTATTTCCCGGTCAACTAGACCTAGAGACCTAAGATGTTACCGTCATACATCTTTTCATCTAACCATAGACCATGTTAGTGCTTCCTGCCCCCTACAGGGAAGAGTCATACTAGACTCTGGAAAAGTTTCGAAGATTACATATACCTATGTATGAATAACAGACAAGCCAATATAGTGGTCTCACCCTATATCATGTAAAGCATAGTTTGCAAGGAACCACTGAGTCAATATGAAATATCGACCAGTTCCCCGCTCATTACTGGATTGGACAAAGGTTTATATCCGGGTAGGAGGAAAACTTGCATATCCGCCACCGTCCCCTTAGGGCATGGAGTCCTCCCGCTAGGGGAAAGCATAAACCAATGCAAACAAGCTTGCATAAAGGAACAATCTATTAGAATTATCCCAGATAAATATACATAGTAAACGTAATGCTAAATCATTTCAAGTAAACTGACACAGGCGAAGGAGATGCAAGGTTCACAAGAACTAGTTTATTGACAATCAATAAAATAAAACAGGTTAAACAACAATTATACATATATAAGAGGAGGATAACTAATAAATAAGCATAAGCATGATAGTAAACAGAAAACTTGTTTATCTGAAAGAAAACATTAGCGCCACTTTTAACATACCGAGGTATCAAAATCATAAAAGCCTGTATTACTAATCAGTTACATTAGCGTTGGAAACGATTGACACACATGTCTGAACTTATGCTAGGTTCACCTTTGAATACGGAACAGTCAATGTGGGCACCCTAGTGCCCCAACACTTAGTTTGTAGAACAGTTTGGAACTACACACTCACCCCGGAATTAATTGTCCCAATTAAATCCACTGTTCCTCGCAGAGTTAAACAGCAAGTTTAATGACACTACCACAGACCTCTTCAGTTGCTCCACTTGCTTTGCATAGTGACGAAAGAAAACTCTGGAAGACTTCCAGCCAGTGTGTGAGCGAAGATGCTCGAAATCCATACTATTGAAGAAATTTAAAGATGAGGCAACTTTCCTCAGATCTTGACCTGCGGGTGTACTGTCTGGATCCGCTCTGCGAATAAAATAGGTGATAAATTTGAGCCTGAAGTTTCTCCCCTGAATAGTTGACCACCCCTGAAGTCTGAAGTTCTACGAAGATAGACCTTTAGGCATTCCACTGGACATAGAGATGCGTCTTCTTTCAGAGGGCAGATTCTCCAGGGACCCCACCTGTTGATGGGTAACTCGTTCTTGGCGAGAAACGCAGGATCCGGAAACCGTTTCAGTTCTCCCCCATCCAAGAACTGAACAAGACCTTCTTCTCTCGAGAGGGCTACAATTTCACTAACCCTGGCCCCCGACGCGAGTGCAAACAGGAAAATAACTATTTTGGTCAAATCCTTTAAAGCACACTCCTCATTGTTGAACAGTGAAGCGAAATGAAGAACTTTATCTAAAGACCATGGAATGGGCTCTGGAGGTGCTGATGGTCTGAGCCTAGCACAGGCTTTCGGAATTTTATTAAAAATATTGTTAGAGAGGTCGACCTGGAATGCATATAAAATGGGTCTTGTCAGAGCAGATTTACACGTTGTTATTGTGTTGGCTGCTAACACTTGACCATGAAGGTGGATGAAGAAAGATAAGCAGAAGTCCGTCGAGATCTTTTGCGGATTCTTAGCCTTGACAAAGGCCACCCATTTTCTCCAAGATGACTCATATTGCCTTCTAGTGGATTTGCACTTATATTCCTCTAGAAAGTCTATACTGTCTTTCGAAATCCCGAAACGTTTTCTCACCGCTAGGGAGAGAAAATCATGAGCTGCATGTTCCGGGTTTTCTGTGATAAAGCGCAGACAGTCGACTTCTGAACTCGCTGGGTCAGAACTGGATCTGGTAAAGGTAGATACTTCAGCCGTAGTTCCAATGCCAGAGGGAACCACACGCTGTTCGGCCACTTGTGAGCCACTATTGCCGCTACTCCCTTGAAAGATCTCAGTTTGTTGAGGACTCTCAACAGAAGGTTGTGAGGAGGGAACAGGTAAATCCTGGACCATCTGTTCCAGTTGAGGGACATCGCGTCCACTGCTTCCGCCAAGGGATCCTCGTACGGGGACACGTAAATGGGTAACTTCTTGTTGTCTTTTGTCGCAAAGAGGTCTATCTGCAGTTCTGGGATTTTACTCAAGATGAAGGAGAATGATCCTGCGTCTAGGGACCATTCCGGCTCTATCGGTGTGAACCTGGATAGAGCGTCCGCTGCCACATTGCGGACTCCTTGAAGGTGAACTGCTGACAGGTACCACTTCTTCTTTTCCGCCAGTCGAAAGATGGCCATCATCACCTGGTTGAGTGGTGGTGACCTCGATCCTTGTCGACTCAAACATCTCACAATCACCTCGCTGTCCAGTACCAACCTTATGTGGATCGAACGACGAGGGGAGACTTTCTTCAAGGTAAGGAGTAATGCCATAGCTTCCAGAAAGTTTATGTGAAATGTCTTGAATAGATTGGACCAAGTTCCTTGGGCCTTCTTCCAATGAGAATGACCTCCCCACCCCTCCTTCGAGGCGTCTGTGTGAATAGTCAATGAGGGGGGAGGTGGCTGAAAAAGCACCGACTTCTTTAGTTGCCTGACTTGGAACCAAGGCCTGAGAAGCGTACGTAGACAAAGCGGTACTGGTCTTATCAGATCTCTTCGCACGTTTGATGCATAACTTCTCCAAACTCCGGTTGCATCCTTCAGCTGTGCTCTTAGCACCGGGTCTGTTTCTGACGCAAACTGGAGAGAACCCAGCACTCTCTCCTGTTCGCGTCTTGATATTCTTTCAGAATCCAAAAGTCTCTTGACAGAACCAGCTATCTCCTTCCTCTTCTTTGCCGGAATGGAGAGTTGGTGTGACACTAGGTCCCACTGGAACTTTTGAGATGGAGAAAGTCGAGACTTTTTTCTATTGATCTTGAAGCCTAGATGCTCTAGGAACTGGATCACCTGTAGGGAAGCTTGCAAAAATTCTGTCTTGGATGCTGCCCACACCAGCCAGTCGTCCAATTAGGCTACCACCTGGATTCCCTTTAGGCGTAATTGTTTGAGAGCTACGCTCGCAAGCTTCATGAAGATCCTTGAGGCTATGTTTAGCCCGAATGGCATGGCTCTGAAGGCGTAGAGTCTTCGATGTAGCTTGAACCCTAGGTAGGGGGAGAGTTGGCGATTGATTGGAACGTGCCAATAGGCGTCTGACAAATCTTTGGAGACGGTATATGCCCTCTTGGGCAGTAAGGTCCTTATGTGTTGCAGTGTTAGCATCTTGAACTTGCAGTTCACTATGAACTTGTTGAGTGGCGACAAGTCCAGAATGACTCTGAGTTTTTCTGAGTCCTTCTTGGGAACACAAAACAACCTTCCTTGGAATTTTATGGACTTTACCCTTCGGATTACTCTTTTCTCCAACAGTTCTTGAATGTACTCCTCCAGAACGGGGGTTGAGTGTTGGAAAAATCGAGGGCACGGGGGTGGAGTGCTGTACCAGCTCCAACCCAGTCCATTCTTGAGAAGGCTGTGGGCCCAGGGATCGAAGGTCCACTGATCCAGAAAATTCTGAAGTCTCCCTCCTACCGGTATCATCTCACTTTAGCTGCTGATACCCTGAGGTCTTGCCTCCTTGACCGCGACCACCCCTGAATCCCCTCCCCCTTGAGGGGCGTCTAGACGAACCTCTGGCTGCTCCTCTAGGCTTCGCTCGAAAGGTAGTTGACTGCCCTTCGAACGCTGGGTTAAATGCCGGAGACTGCGTCGACACGGCTTGGGGTACCCGCTGGTACGTGGTTGGGGTTTGTACCACCATCTGGAGCACTGTAGGCATAGGAAGTTGTTGCTGCTGCTGTCCGAATGGCTTGGCTGGCCGAGAGGGTAGCCTAGTCTTATTAGCCTTATTAGTCTTCCTCTTTGGTTGGGAACCCTCATCCAGGGAAGACTTTCTCTTGAGAGATAGGCCCCACTTCAGGAGAAGGTTTCTATTCTCCGTGGCGGCCTTATCTACAACCTCCTTGACCGCTTCACTAGGGAAGAGGTCTTTGCCCCAAATGCTGGAGGAGATTAGTTTCCTTGGCTCGTGCCTCACTGCAGCCAAGGCGAACACGAACTCCCTACAAGCCCTCCTAGCTTTGACGAAGCTATAAAGGTCCTTCGTCACTGTGGCTAGGTGTGTCTTAGCCACTACCATAAACATTTCATGGACCTTGGGGTCACTTGCCATTGTCTCCAGTGTCGTTTGATAAGACATTGAGGCAGCAAGTCTTTCTTTTGTCTCAAGCTCCCTGTGCAAAAGAAAGTCAGACAGCTTGGGGAGTTTCTCACCGAAATGACGTCCGGCAATATCAGCCTCCAACTTCCCGATTGAGAAGGTAAGATGGTCATTCTTCCAGTACTTGTGGTCCATGGGTAGGGCCAAAGACAGAGGTTTACACTCCTCCAAGGAGGGGCATGGCTTACCTGCCTCGATTGCTTTCAGCACAGCCGTAATCCCTTTCTGCATAAAGGGGAAGGCTCTAGAAGGAGAGGACACAAAGGAAGGGTGCTTCTTACTCAAAGCAGGTACCTTTGAGTTTGTGAAGCCCCTCTCTTTCATCGAGCTTGACAGTAAAGCTTGAGCCTTAGCGTGGTACAAAACTATGACCTCCTTTGGCTCCGCTTCTTCCTTTGAGGCTGATTCCTTCCTTAGAGGACATAACAGTCCGAATACGACTCCTTGCTGGGCCAGAATTCCACCTCTTCAAGGGGGACTGAGCCCAACTTCTCCGAAATGACGATTTTTCCCGTCGTCATAGGCATGTGCTCGGCATACCTCCAAGGGTTGGCATCTGAGCACAAGGGAAGGTCTTTCACGCTGAGCTTCTTCTGGGGCCCACGTGATGCTGCAGGTCTCCGCATCTCCAGCTTCATTGCAGCAGCCTTCTCATTATTTTCCCTCTGCATCTGTTGGATTATTCCAACGATGGAGGAAAGGGTCTTTCCCAGCTCATCTGGGAGAGAGGACGATGTTGAAGGAATAGGTTCAGGGGCGTGAACCGGAGTAGCAGACACCTCGTCGAACTCTTCCTCTTCATTGTCTGGAGCCTGCTCTTCTATCTGGTCTTCTGCCAGAAGGTCTTTTTCCAAACACTCAGACACCTCCGACATCCTATCGTCCAATTGGAAGTCCTGCAGGGCGTCCGCGACCTCAGCATCCACCGGGATCTGAACCAACGGTATCTCCGCTTGAGGCTGGGGAATCACTGCCTCAGCTGATGCCTTGGGGAAAAGGTAAGCCCATATCTTCTCACTTGAAAGATAGGGCCCAGAAGTATTCTTCTGAAAGCCCCTTACCCAGGTACAAAGCTTCTCCCTTGCTACGTCCCTTGACTCCGCCGTCTTAGGGGAATCAAAAGCCTCAGTAATCAGGTTTGTGCACACGGTACATACCTGCGGGTCCCAATACTGGAGATCACCTTTGAAGACTGCGCATGCTGCGTGCCTCCTAAACAAGTCATGTCCGCAGAAGTTCTTGCTACGGACGTTGCAGATAACGCTTCCACACTTCGGATGGTCTTCCTGTAAATAGAAGAAAATCTATGAGTATCAAGTGAACTACGTATCACTGGATATACATAGCTTAGAATAACTAAACTAGAAAGGAAAGACACACACTTGTATTTCCCGCACAGTCAATTGCTATAACCTTCCAGATAATAAAATCGTATGGATAATCTATTCTACAGCGACCAAAAAATAATTTCCAGAGGAAACAGGTGTAGCTCACACACAAACAAGTGATTTTAAAAAGCTGGATAGTAGATAAGAAATAACTTACTTTCTTTATTTGTAAGGTCACACAAAAGGGCTGTGCAAGACAACACAAAAGTGTTAGAAAAAACTTAGTGTTGTAACATATACTATACTATAGTTTTCTCCCTCCAGTCTACACTCTACTGAAAAATACTGGCTACAGTATAGAAGGTAGTGTGCCGGCCGGCACGTGCCGGCCAGCACACACCCTAACTAGTTCCAAAGCATACTACTTATAGATTATAAGGTGGAAGAACGCTGGTTCAAATGCATGTGCCGGCCGGCAACTACACACGATAGAATGGTGTGAAATTATAGCCGGCCGGCAAAGGTATACAACCAATGCCGGCCAGCAGCAAAAGAACCAGAGAACTCCGACTAGGGTACAAACACTAGAAGAAAAACAGAATGGATGCCGGGATAAGAGACTGTACTGCCTCATAGCCCGGCAACCCGAAACAGTGCACATAAGGAAGGGGAGAATATATCTTCAGGCTTCCTGACCAATGCCATCTGGCTCTACAGACAAACATGGATCAGAGACCAAGGGAGGTCCGGGTAGCACTCAAAGCGGAAGACCCTTGCCGGCCGGCACGCACTGCCAGCCAGCAAGGGACTAAGACAACCCCACATCCTAATCTATGCTAGGTACAGATGTAAAATGACGGACAGGGATGCTATGGCTAGGCCATCACTAAGGAAAGAGGGGGAAAGGGGGAAGAGGGTCCTGCCAACCTTGCTCTAATAATGAATCACCCGCAGCCAAGAAAACTCATCTTAGCCTAGGGGAGATCCGAGGAGGGAGGCCAGCAATACTTGCCAACTCCCTCGGAACCAAAGCAAGGAAGGCGTTGTTATTCACAGAAAAAGAGGATCTCATCCTCCACACCGAAAACAACACAGGACTAGTCTGCTAGAACACAAAAATAAGGAATCATCTCGTACAGAAACCTTCGAAAGTAAACTAAGGAGGCTAAGCCTCCTATGTCTGCTGTCAGTCTAGCCAGGGAATCTCAACCACAAGCTAGACAGAAACAGACCCAGACCAAGAACTCTGATGTCCTGTCACTTCCTGAAGCCAGACTTACTGGAAACAGGAAAGAACAGAAACACCCTAATATAGTTGTATCTAAAGTCAATTTAGATAAACCATTAGGGTTAAGCCCAAGGCTTAAGCAGAGGGAAAGGGATTGAACACATTCTCCGAAGAGAAGAGAGCAACCGGGGAGTGTGAGAAAGTATACTATGGCCCCATAGACAACTAGCCTAGGCGCGAAGAGAATCGATTACCTAAATCACTGAAACTCACTTGTATACGATCTTAGAAGAAAATCAACATAATCTTAAATGTATAAAACTGCTTAAAGCTTCAATAAAATTTTAAAACACTCGGAAATCTGAATATCATGCAGGAAAGTACTAGGGCCAAACGACTAGGCTACAAGGTCTAGCATAGGCCAGAATCGGCAAATCCTTCGCCAAAACGGAAATACTAAAAGCATCATATAAAGAAATCCTATGTAACGCTGAATAGCTAAAATTATTAAAACGAAACAGCCGGGAACGTCGCTCTGGCTAACTAAATAACTCATACATAGTGAGCGACAGCGTCCAGGACGCCTCCGGTAGGCAACAGCTCTTGTAACAACAATATCACTATCAAATCATTTTAAAATTACCAAGAGCTTACATTTATACATAAAAGAAATAATACTCAACTTATCAGAAGCAGAAGAAGTTGGAGAAAGCATTACAAAGTTGAAATAATCCAAGAATTGCGAGATAACACAGGGAAAAACACCGAGTTGTTGAGCTACGCAAAAAGGAATACAGATGGCGCCGTTAGCAGCGCAATGCACGCTTACGAATCGCGAGAAGAGAGATACCTTGCGAGCGGCTCTCCTTTCTTTCTCGTTTTTCGTTTTCTTGCCAATTGACCCCTTTGAAGTGTTAACTCTGTTCGGGGTGCAGATTGCTATGTGGCGTGTCAAGAATACGTCCTCTGATATTTCGCGATATCCCTGGTTCTTTTATTAGGGATATTCGCTCCAGGAGTTAGAATTCTGGGTACCTTAAGGTAAATTCTCTGGGAATATCGCCGTAGTTATATATACACAAGGAAGCTACCCTTTGACACTTCCATCAGGACGACATGGCTTGAGCCCAAATAACGGATTTTGAGCGAAGCGAAAAATCTATTTTTGGGTGAGATGGCTCGCAAGGTATCTCTCCTCTCCCGTTTCGTAAGCGTGCATTGCGCCGCTCACGGCGCCATCTGTTTCCTTGTAGCGATACACGAGGTGCTACAGATACTGTATGTAGGGAGGGAATTTACAGCCCTTTAAAAGAAAGGGAAGGGCGGGTCCATCAGGACGACATGGCCATCTCACCCAAAAATAGATTTTTCACTTCGCTCAAAATCAGTTTTTTGGGCTCAAGCCATGTCGTCCTGATGGAAGTATACCAGAGCATTACTGTATCTGTGGATTCTCAAAACGTGCCGTACTCACCGAAGGTATTTCCCGGCCAACTAGACCTAGAGACCTAAGATGTTACCATCATACATCTTTTCAACTAACCATAGACCATGCTAGTGCTTCCTGCCCCCTACAGGGAAGAGTCCTACTAGACTCTGGAAAAGTCTCGAAGAGTACATATACCTATGTATAAAAAACAGACAAGCCAATATAGTGGTCTCACCCTATATCATGTAAAGCATAGTTTGCAAGGAACCACCGAGTCAATATGAAATATCGACCCGTTCTCCGTTCAATACTGGATTGGACAAAGGTTTATATCCGAGTAGGCGGAA
Source organism: Palaemon carinicauda (assembly GCF_036898095.1). Classification (NCBI taxonomy): domain Eukaryota; kingdom Metazoa; phylum Arthropoda; class Malacostraca; order Decapoda; family Palaemonidae; genus Palaemon; species Palaemon carinicauda. The sequence goes on from NC_090736.1 coordinate 32,701,830, forward strand.
ACTCGCATATCAGCCACCGTCCCCTCAGGGCATGGAGTCCTCCCGCCAAGGGAAAGCATAAACCAATGCAAAGAATGCTCGCATAAGGAACAATCTATAAGAATTATCCCAAAATAATATACATAGAACGTAATGCAAAAATTATATCAAATAAATTGTCAAAGGTGAAGGAGACGCAAGGTTCCCAAGACCTAGTTTATTGACAAACAATAAATAAAAGAGGTTAAACACCCATTATATATATATAAGAGGAGGATAACCAACAAATAAGCATAAGCACGATAGTAAACAGAAACTTGTTCATCTGAAAGAAAAACATTAGCGCCACTTTTAACATACCGAAGTATCAAAATTATAAAAGTCTGTATTACTAATCAGTTACATTAGCGTTGGAAACGCTCGGCACACATGTCTGCAATTATGCTAGGTTCCCCTTTGAAAGTGGAACAGTCAATGTGGGCAACCCAGTGCCCTAACACTTAGTTTGTAGAACAGTTCGTAACGACACACTCACCCCGGAATTAATCGACCCAATTAAATCCACTGTTCCTCGCAGAGTTAAACAGCAGGGTTAACGACGCAACCCACTGCTACCACAGACCTCTTTAGTTGCTCCACTTGCTTTGCATAGTGATGAAAGAACACTCTGGAAGACTTCCAGCCAGTGTATGAACGAAGAAATTTAAAATCAATACAATTAAAGAAATTTAAGGATGAGGCAACTTTCCTCGGTTTGTGACCTGCGGGTGTACTGTCTGGAACCGCTCTGCGAATAAAATAGGTGATTTTCGCCCTAAGATGTTTCAGTGATAAATTTGAGCCTGATGTTTCTCCCCTGAATAGTTAACCACCCCTGAAGTCAGAAGTTCTACGAAGATAGACCTTTAGGCATTCCACTGGACATAGAGATGCATCTTCTTTCAGTGGGCTGATTCTCCAGGGACCCCACCTGTTGGTGGGTAACTCGTTCTTGGCCAGAAACGTAGGATCCGGAAACAGGTTCAGTTCTCCCCCATCTAAGAACTGAACACGACCCTTCTCTCTCGAGAGGGCTACCATTTCACTAACCCTGGCCCCCAACGCGAGTGCTAATATGAAAATAACTTTTTGGGTCAAATCCTTTAAAGCACACTCCTCATTGTTCAACAGCAAAGCGAAATGAAGAACTTTATCTAAATACCATGAAATGGGCTCTGGAGGTGCTGATGGTCTGAGCCTAGCACAGGCTTTCGGAATTTTATTAAAAATATTGTTAGCGAGGTCGACCTGGAAGGCATATAGAATGGGTCTTGGCAAAGCAGATTAACACGTTGATATTGTGTTGGCTGCTAACCCTTGACCATGGAGGTGGATGAAGAAAGATAAGCAGAAGTCCGTCGAGATCTTTTGCGAATTCTTCGCCTTGACAAAGGCCACCCATTTCCTCCAAGATGACTCATATTGCCTTCTAGTAGATTTGCACTTATATTCCTCTAGGAAGTCTATACTGTCTTTCGAAATCCCGAAACGTTTTCTCACCGCTTGGGCGAGAAAATCATGAGCTGCAGGTTCCGGGTTTTCTGTTATGAAGCGCAGACAGTCGACTTCTGAACTCGCTGGGTCAGAACTGGATCTGGTAACGGTAGACACTTCAGCCGTAGTTCCAATGCCAGAGGGAACCACACACTGTTCGGCCACTTGTGAGCCACTATTGCCGCTACTCCCTTGAAAGATCTCAGTTTGTTGAGGACCCTCAACAGAAGGTTGTGAGGAGGGAACAGGTGAATCCTGGACCATCTGTTCCAGTCGAGGGACATCGCGTCCACTGATTCCGCCAAGGGATCCTCGTACTGAGACACGTAAAGGGGTAACTTCTTATTGTCTTTCGTCGCAAAGAGGTCTATCTGCAGTTCTGGGACTTGACTCAAGAGGAAGGAGAATGATCCTGCGTCTAGGGACCATTCCGACTCTATCGGTGTGAACCTGAATAGAGCGTCCACTGTCACATTGCGGACTCCTTGAAGGTGAACTGCCGACAGGTACCACTTCTTCTTTTCCGCCAGTCGAAAGATGGCCAACATCACCTGGTTGAGTGGTGGTGACCTCAATCCTTGTCGATTCAAACATCTCACAATCACCTCGCTGTCCAGCACCAACATTATGTGGATCGAGCAATGAGGGGAGACTTTCTTCAAGGTAAGGAGTACTGCCATAGCTTCCAGAAAGTTTATGTGAAATGTCTTGAATAGATTGGACCAAGTCCCTTGGGCCCTCTTCCGATGAGAATGACCTCCCCACCCCTCCTTCGAGGCGTCTGTGTGAATAGTCAACGAGAGGGGAGGTGGCTGAAGAAGTACCGACTTCTTTAGTCGCCTGACTTGGGACCAAGGCCTGAGAAGCGTACGTAGACGAAGCGGAACTGGTCTTATCAGATCTCTTCGCGCGTTTGATGCATAACTTCTCCAAACTCCGGTTGCATCCTTTAGCTGTGCTCTTAGCACCGGGTCTGTTACTGAGGCAAACTGGAGAGAACCCAGCACTCTCTCCTGTTCGCGTCTTGATATCCTTTCGGAATCCAAAAGTCTCTTGACAGAACCAGCTATCTCCTTCCTCTTCTTCGCCGGGATGGAGAGTTGGTGTGACACTAGGTCCCAGTGGATTCCCAACCACTGGAACTTTTGATATGGAGAAAGTCGAGACTTTTTACTGTTGATCTTGAAGCCTAGATACTCTAGGAACTGAATCACCTGTAGGGAAGCTTGCAAACATTCTGTCTTGGATGCTGCCCACACTAGCCAGTCGTCCAGGTAGGCTACCACCTGGATTCCTTTTAGGCATAATTGTTTGAGAGCTACGCTCGCAAGCTTTGTGAAGATCCTTAGGGCTATGTTTAGCCCGAATGGCATGGCTCTGAAGGCGTAGAGTCTTCGATGTAGCTTGAACCCTAGGTAGGGGGAGAGTTGACGATTGATTAGAACGTGCCAATAGGCGTCTGACAAATCTATAGAGACGGTAAATGCCCTCTTGGGCAGTAAGGTCCTTATGTGTTGCAGTGTTAGCATCTTGAACTTGCAGTTCACAATGAACTTGTTGAGTGGCGACAAGTCCAGAATAACTCTAAGTTTTTCTGAGTCCTTCTTGGGAACACAAAACAGTCTTCCTTGGAATTTTATGGACTTTACCCTTCGGATTACTCTTTTCTCCAACAGTTCTTGAATGTACTCCTCCAGAAGGGGGGTGGAGTGTTGGGAAAATCGAGAGCACGGGGGTGGAGTGCTGTACCAGCTCCAACCCAGTCCATTCTTGAGTAGGCTGTGGGCCCAGGGATCGAAGGTCCACCGATCCCGAAAATTCTGAAGTCTCCCTCCTACCTGTATCATCTCCCTTTGACTGCTGTTGCCCTGAGGCCTGCCTCCTTGACCGCGACCACCCCTGAATCCCCTCCCCCTTGAGGGCGTCTAGAGGAACCTCTGGCTGCTCCTCTAAGCTTCGCTCGAAAGGTAGTTGACTGCCCTTCGAACGCTGGGTTAAATGCCGGGAACTGCGTCGACACGGCTTGGGGTACCCATTGGTACGTGGTCGGGGATCGTGCCACCATCTGGGGCACTGTAGGCAGAGGAAATTGCTGTTGCTGCTGCTGTTCGAATGGCTTCGCTGGCCGAGAGGGTAGCCTAGTCTTCTTAGTCTTCCTCTTTGGTTGGGGACCCTCATACGGGGAAGACTTACTCTTGAGGGATAGGCCCCACTTCTGGAGAAGGTTTCTATTCTCTGTGGCGGCCTTATCTACAACCTCCTTGACCGCTTCACTAAGAAAGAGTTCTTTGCCCCAAAAGTTGCAGGAGATTAGCTTCCTTGGCTCGTGCCTCCCCGCAGCCAAGGCGAACTTGAACTCCCTACAAGCCCACCTAGCTTTGACGAAGCTATAAAGGTCCTTCGTCACTGTGACTAGGTGTGTCTTAGCCACTACCATGAACATCTCATGGACCTTGGGGTCACTTGCTATTGTCTCCAGAGTTGTTTGATGAGACATTGAGGCAGCAAGTCTTTCTTTTGTCTCAAGTTCTCTTCGCCAAAGAAAGTCAGACAGCTTGGGGAGGTTCTCACCGAACGGACGTCCGGCAATATCAGCCTCCAACTTCCCGACTGAGAAGGTAAGATGAACGTCCTTCCAGTCCTTGTGGTCCATGGGTAGGGCCAAAGACAGATGTTCACACTCCTCCAAGGAGGGGCATGGCTTACCTGCCTCGACTTCTTTCAGCACAGCCGTAAACCCTTTCTGCATAAAGGGGAAGGCTCTAGAAGGAGAGGACACAAAGGAAGGGTGCTTCCTACTCAAAGCAGGTACCTTCGAGTTTGAGAAGCCCCTCTCTCTCATCGAGCTTGAAAATAAAGCTTGAGCCTTAGCGTGGTCCAAAACTATGACCTCCTTCGGCTCTGTTTCTTCCTTTGAGGCAGGTTCCTTCCTGAGACAGACATAACAGTCTGGATACGACTCCTTGCTGGGCCAGAATTCCACCTCCTCAAGGGGGAATGAGCCCAACTTCTCCGAAATGACGATTTTTCCCGTCATCATAGGCATGTGCTCAGCATACTTCCAAGGGTTAACATCTGAGCACAAGGGAAGGTCTTTCACGTTGAGCTTCTTCTGGAGCCCACGTGATGCTGCAAGTCTCCGCATCTCCAGCTCCATTGCAGCCGCCTTCTCATTATTCTCCCTTTGCATCTGTTGGATCATTCCAACAATGAAGGAAAGGGTCTTTCCCAGCTCATCTGGGAGAGAAGACGATGTTGAGGGAATAGGTTCAGTGGCCTGAACCGGAGTAGCCGACACCTCGTCGACCTCTTCCTCTTCATTGTCTGGAGCCTGCTCTTCATCCTGGTCTTCCGCCAGAAGGTCATCTTCCAGACATTTGGACACCTCAGACATCCTATCGACCAATAAGATGTCCTGCAGGACGTCCGCGACTTCAGAATCCACAGGGATCTGAACCACTGGTATCTCCACTTGGGGCTGAGGAATCACTGCATCAGCTGACGCCCTGGGGAAAAGGTAAGCCCTCATCTTCTCACTTGGAAGATAAGGCCCAGAAGTGTTCTTCTGAAAGCCCCTTACCAAGGTATGAAGCTTCTCCCTTGCTGCGTCCCATGATTCCGTTGTCTTAGAGGAATAAAAAGCCACAGTAATCAGGTTTGTGCACACGGTACATACCTGCGGGTCCCAATACCGGAGATCACCTTTGGAGACTGCGCATGCTGCGTGCCTCCTACACAAATCATGTCCACAGAAGTTCTTGCTGCGGACGTTGCAAAAAACTATTCCACACTTCGGATGGTCCTCCTGTAAAGAGAAGAAAAATCCATGAGTATTAAGTGAACTACGTATCACTGGATATACATAGCTTAGCACAACTAAACTAGAAAGGAAAGACACACACTTGTATTTCCCCGCACAGTCAATTGCTGCAACCTTCCAGATGATAAAATCGTATGGCCAATCTATTCTAGAGCAGCCAATGAATAGTTTCCAGAGGAAACAGGTGTAGCTCACACCCCAAAAATTATTTTAAAAAGCTGGATAGTAGACAAGAAAGAACTCGCTTGCTTTATCTGTAAGGTTACACCAAAGGGCTGTGCGAGACAACACAAAAGTGTTAGAAAAACTTAGCGTTGTAACAAATACTATACTATAGTTTTCTCCCTACAGTATATACTATAGTTTTCTCCCTACAGTATATACTATAGTTTTCTCCCTACAGTATATACTATACTGAAAAATACTGGCTACAGTATAGAAGGTAATGTGCCGGCCGGCACGTGCTGGCCGGCACACACCTTAACTAGTTCCAAAGTATACTACATAAGAACTATAAGATGGAAGAACGCTGGTTCAAATGCATGTGCCGGCCGGCAAAGACTGCCGGCCGGCAATTGTGATATATAGCCGGCCGGCAAAGGTATACAACCAATGCCGGCCAGGAGAAAAAGAACCAGAGAACTCCGACTGCCCGGCTGCCGGCCACTCAGGTCGGCAGCCGGGCTAGAGTACAACACTAGAAGAAAAACAGAATGGATGCCGGGATAAGAGAGTGTACTACCTCATAACCCGGCAACCCGAAAGAGTGCACATAAGGAAGGGGCGAATATAACTTCAGGCTTTCTGACCAATGCCATCTGGCTCTACAGACAAACATGGATGAGAGACCAAGAGAGGTCTGTGCAGCACTCAAAGCAGAAGACCCTTGCCGGCCGGCACGCACTGCCGGCCGGCAAGGGACTGAGTCAATCCCACATCCTAATCTCTTTCTAGTTACATATGTAGAATGATGGACAGGAATGCAATGGCTAGGCCATCACTAAGGAAAGAGGGGGAAAGGGAGAAGAGGGTCCTGCCAACCTTGCTCTAATAATGAATCACCCGCAGTCAAGAAAACTCATCTTAGCCTAGGGGAGATCCGAGGAGGGAGGCCAGTAATACTTGCCAACTCCCTCAGAACCAAAGTAAGGAAGGCGTTGTTATTCATAGAAAAGAGGATCTTATCCTCCACACCGAAAACAACAACACAGGACTAGTCTGCTAGATCACAAGAAGAAGGAATCATCTCGTACAGAAACCTTCGAAAGTGAACTAAGGAGGCTAAGCCTCCTATGTCTGTTGTCAGTCTAGCGAGGGAATCTCAACCACAAGCTAGACATCAACAGACTCAGACTAAGAACTCTGATGTCCTGCCCCCTCCCTGAAGCCAGACTTACTGGAAACAGGAAGGAACAGAACACCCTAATATAGTTGTATCTAAAGTCAATTCAGATAAATCATAAGGGTTAAGGCCAAGGCTTAAACAGAGGGAAAAGGATTGCACACTTTCTCCGAAGAGAAGAGAGCACCCGGGGAGTGTGAGAAAGTATACTAAGGCCCCATAGACAACTAGCCTAGGCGCCAAGAGAATCGATTACCTAAATCACCGAAACTCACTCGTATACTATCTTGGGAGAAATCAACATAATCTTAAATGTATAAAACTGCCTAAAGCTTCAATAAAATTTTAAAACACTCGGAAATCTGAATATCATGCAGGAAAGTACTAGGGCCAAACGACTAGGCTGCAAGGCCTAGCGTAGGCCAGAATCGCCAAATCCTTCGCCAAAACGAAAATACTCAAAGCATCATATAAAGAAATCCTATGTAACCCTAAACAGCAAAAATAATTAAAGCAAAACAGCCAGGAATGTCGCTCTGGCTAACTAAAAAACTCATACCTAGCGAGCGACAGCGTCCAGGACGCCTCCAGTAGGCAACAGCTCTTGTAACAACGATATCACTATCAAACACTTTTAAAATTACCAAGAGCTTACATTTATACATAAAAGAAAAAATACTCAACTTATCAGAAGCAGAAGAAGTTGGAGAAAGCATTATAAGTTGAAATAATCCAAGAATAGCGAGAAACACAGGAAAAAACACCGAGATGTTGAGCTACGCAAAAAGGAATACAGATGGCGCCGTGAGCGGCGCAATGCATGCTTACGAAACGGGAGAGGAGAGATAACTTGCGAGCGGCTCTCCTTTCTTTCTCGTTTTCGTTTTCTTGCCAATTGACCCCTACGAAGTGTTAACTCTGTTCGGGGTGCAGATTGCTATGTGGCGTGTCAAGAATACGTCCTCTGATATTTCGCGATATTCCTGGTTCTTTTATTTGGGATTTTCGCTCCAGGAGTTAGAATTCTGGGTACCTTAAGGGAAATTCTCTGGGAATATCGCCGTAGTTATAATATACCTAAGGAAGCTACCCTTTAGGAACTTCCATCAGGACGACATGGGTTGAGCCCAAAAATATATATATATATATATATATATATATATATATATATATATATATATATATATATATATATATATATATATATATTATCTGTATTTTGTATACCACAAGTGCTATAACATTTAATAAATAAATAAAAAAATAAATAAATATATATATATATATATATATATATATATATATATATATATATATATATATATATATATATGTATTTATACATTTATACATATATATATATATATATATATATATATATATATATATATATATATATATATATATATATATATATATATATATATATATATATATCTATATGTATATATATATATATATATATATATATATATATATATATATATATATATATATATATATATATATATATACTGTATTCTGCTTCTTTTCCACTCTTGTGGTTAATTACTCCCCTCTCATGGTTCAGTAGCTACTTAGCACTTGGTTAGGGTAGATGAAACTCTTCAGATATGGTAAGCAGCTCTTCCAGGAGAAAGACAATCCAAAATCGAGATGGTTCTCTGATCTTGGTTAATGTCATAGTCTCTGTACCATAGTGTTCTACTACTCTAGGTTAGAATTCTCTTCATTGAGGATACACTCAGTTACACTATTCTTTCTGTTGCCTTTCCTCACCGGGAATTTTTCTCCGCTAAATCCCTTGAGCTTATAACATCCTTATTTTCCAAACACTGTTGGAACTTAGCTAATGATAATAGTCATCTGTATCTTGAGCTTTTAAACCAATACTTCTCCATTCACCATCACCTACTTCACACATTATAATCCTCAGTCATAAAGACCTGGGTCTTCCAACTCTTCTATATACTTGTGAAGCCAAGTTAAAGATATGGTGAATTAATCTCTCTTTGGGGAGTGCGAAGAGCATACTCTAACCATCTCCATCTACACCTCACCATG